>NC_056744.1:1611064035-1611184035 GCF_019279795.1 Protopterus annectens | reverse complement strand
AGGATGCTTTCCCTTTGTGGAGAGTGTCTTGGTCTTATATGGGATTGCATGATCCATGCATTCTCGGAGATGTCCGTAGAAATCATTTGTGAAGGAGTCAGCATTGTGGGTTGTGGCTACCACTGGCTCAGTGGGCTTAAAAGATACCATCTCAGTCTTAAGAAGTGTAAAGTTTGCGTTTGAAATGTTATTCACTGTAGTCGTTTGTGCTGGTGGTGGAGGTGGGATATGTGGTCAGATCACAGTAGTTGATGATGTACCCCATACAGTACCTCGATACAAACGCCCAGAGTGGGGAGGTGCTTTGGACCTGAATCAGTGTACTGACTGCTGGGGTTTGGTAGTATGTCATATGGAGTGTGCCAGGTACTGTTGCACAGTTGTTGGCTGAGCACTGATACCTGGCCATTTACATGTGTATCCACCAACAGACAGACAGATGCTATATATGGGAGATATGTTGTATCACAACAGTCGAGTAGCATGTGTAATATGTGTGCCAAATTCTGCTGACATATTTTGCTGATATCATTTTATTTCCTTTTTCAGGACCATGACTCACCAGCGCAATCCAGCATACTCTGCAGCCGAGGATGAGGAAATACACCAGAAACTGGTGTGGGATTATGCAATACTCTTTTCCCACACCAGCCAGAATCAGCAGGAGAGGGCTGCACTGTGGCAAGACCTGGTCCGTCGGGTAAATGACATAGGCACGCATAATAGGACATATGAGCAGGTACGACATCACTGCAGTGATTTAATCAGAAATGTCAGTCAGCATGCGCCGGATATCCACAGGCAACAGGTTGCCACAGGTGGTGGGGTGGCTACACATCCCCCACTCACCAGACTGGAGGGACTACTCCTAAGTGTTGTGGCTCCAGCCCACCAACAACAACAACAGCAGCAGACCTGCAATATGATGGAGGCTGGAGCCACACAGCACCATGACTATGAGCATGCAGGTAATATGCCATATGTATACTTGACTGTTGTGTACACTGGTAGTTAATGCATGTGTGAGGTGTGTCCTTGGTTTGTAGCTGTCATCATAGTATTTAATGTGCAAGTGTGATATTCTCAATATCAGCAGCTGACCTGTGAAAGGCAACTGTTGTACTACTGACCTGTATCATACACAGTAACAATGGCACAGTTGTGTCCACTGACATTAATTTCCTCACTTCTGCAGGTCCCTCCGGTATAACAGCAATGCAGCCTGTCCATGCTGGTGAGTGTGCATTAACAATACCTTTAATAGTCTTGATAGTAATAGTAATATAAGGCTCACTCAGTAGTGCTCTGTGTATGCATGCAGGTGTGTCTGTGTCTGTGTGTTGATATCTCGCACACAGAGTAGTGTGCAAGTGTGCAACTGTGTGCAAGTGTGCAACTGTGTGCAACTGTGTGCATGTGTGCACCTGTGCATGTGTGCATCACTGGTAACATTGTGTAGACATTGTAAACTGTGTTTCCTGTTTCCCTCCCACAGGTTCTGGTGCTGCTCTGGTATCATGCAGCAGGGAACCTGAATCACGTGCCACGGGTACTGATAATGATGACATCTGTGTAATGGCACAGGGAGGTGTGCCAGGGTCCGTCATTGGTCAGCCAATTGACAGTACACAGCTGTCAACCCCATCAATGCGCACAGTCGTCCTGCCAATACATCCTTTGTCACCCATGTCCCTAGGTGATGGACAGGATACAGTGGGCATTGACCAGGGTAATGAGGTATCTGTGGCACATGCTTCCCCACACAGCAGCCATGGGTATGGCCCTGACATGGTACCACACAGACAGATGTCCAGGGGTTCTCGTGGGAGCATCCGTGGGCGTACTGCCCCTGTCAGACGTGCCCACAGAGGTCTTACAACCTCAGCTATGTTTCGGGCTGTCATGCAGGCACAGTCACGTATGGAACGGTACACCAGACAGGGTCTGAGGGAGCTGACAGCATGTCGCACAGCCATGACTGACAGTATGTGTGACATTGCGGCTGCCATCCGTAATTTCACCGATGTCCTAGACAGACGTTGTGGGGACATATTAGATCAGTTCCACAACTACATGTCCATGAGCCAGGGCAATGGTGGATGGTTGAGGCGTCGACGTGGGCATATGCCAGCAACAGCAGCAGCTGGCAGTCGTCGCAGATGACAACAGGGCCGCGGCCGCCCCCATAGTGCCAGCAGCAGCCCCAGCAATGCTGGGTCTGTGCTGTCATCAGACCTTCCCAGGAGACCACATGCACGTGGCTCTGGACAGGCCCAACAGGGATCTGTGTCCAGTCAATGAACACCTGCTTCTGATGACAGTACCCAGTCTGGATTGGTACTGGATACGGTCCGTAGCACCCCTGCAAGGCACAGGTACCGTGTCCATGGCCAGAGACAACTGATCTGTATGACCTGGCAGGTACAGTCTGTGGCTGTCCACAAACACCGGTATATGGCAGCCATGAGGTGGAACTGTGTGCATCCATACACACATGCGAATTGACAACAACTAGGGCTACCGCATACACGCACACACTGCATCAACATTGCCCCACCTTGTACTGCTGTCCCTCACCAACACATACACATACATGTCAATTGGTGGTATCAGTGGCAGACTCAGGCATACCAAGTTCACACCCTGTGCATATGATGAAACTGTGCCACCTCCTGCAATCTGTAACATCAGTGCAGGCACAGGTTAACATGTTGCTGATGCACAGGGTGACTACATAGACGTGCAGTAATAGTATCATGTTGTTAACAGTACTGTGTGCTGATATAATTGTGGGTATATCCCAGCATGCCTGATGCAGTAAGGGTATGATTGTCTTGTACTGTTTTCTACACCCATGGTAAGTACCATAGTGTATCATCTGCACATGTTTGCATACTGGTGGTAAGGATGTCAACAGAAGGCCACATACATAGGTAGCACAGGGGATAAGGTAATGAAAGTATTGATACGCAATGATGGACATGTAAACTGAAAGTGGCATGTTGCCCACACTGGACTCTGCAATGCGGATGTTTGAGGATGATGATATGTGTGCAGTACTACATGTCTGGTACAGGACACACAGGAGCACCCTAGCACTGCAAGCTCACATCTCATACCATGCTAGACAGCCCCAACACACAAAACTAACTTTCACAGGAGGGAGAGTCCCCATAAATGTCAGGGATACTGTGGTGGCAGGACAGGTAGCATACATCCTACTAAGTATGGAACCACTGAGTGAAGGCTCAGTGTCTGTTATTTGACATGTGTATCACTGCAGGTATGAGCACCTGGGTTTCCATCCGGTTATTGTACATCCTGACGGTACATGGTCTGTACACTTGTGTGCGCTGAGACTGGACCCTGGCCATCTGACCTGTGTATTTCCAAGTACATGTGTATAGTGCCTGCATATTTGTACTGTTACCTACTGGAAGTGGTACAGCTTGTTTGTTGTACAATGGACTACATGCAGCCCTGCTTACTGTAGCTTTGTTTGCATGCATGTTTGCTTGCAGTAACCCTGGAACACTGATTCCACCTGCAATGCAGATTTACAGAGCTTCTGTGGATTCCTAGTGACATCTGCATAGCTTACTATATGTATGTCCATGTCTCACTTGACAGAACGTCACCGTTTATCCTGTTCGCATGTACGTTGCCTGTGACACATTGCATATGACTTACCTGGCATTTGACCACGTGAGCAGTCATATATGCCAGTGCTAACTAATCACAGGCACTACACCCTCACATACTCACCTTCTGTACCTTGTTCCCCACTGGCCCTATGTGCTGTTAATCACCATGGCAATCACAATACTATGGTAGCCTGTGCAAAGGTCACTTGTCAGTCACCTCTATGGTACAGTTGTGGAATATGTGAGTCATGTGGCAATGTCACAGCTGCCACATGTACACAGTCAACCCTCTCCCCTACACATGGACGTACAACACATGTGTGAGATGCAACCACATAGCCAAACTGGGGACTAAGCACTCTGAACCCAGTACTGGCATAACCTGTCAGGTGGCATGAAATACTACAGTGACTACAATACCAGTCTGATGTAGACCTACACTGACAGCAATCCAAACACATGAACACACTGGGGCATTCGTGGAACCTCAGAATAGCATCCTGCCTGAGCAGCAGACACCTCTGCAGCTGGCACACAGGCATATGTTAAGCCGGAACACAGCACGTGCAACACATAGCACACAAATCTTGTGTGCCAAACAGTCACAGCCTGTACGGCTAGACAACACACCTACTACAGTTGTGTTAGGTACTTTTATTGTCCGGTTCAGTAAGGTCCCGCTCACCAGGCTGAACAAGGTGAAGGTCACAGTGATATGCCCGTGGGGCACTATGGTCCACCACATAACACAAGCATACAGGTCAGTCAGAGGCATGGACACATATGACTCAGTCATTGTCCATGCCACTATGGCCGACCTGTGATGTACCTCCCTGGACTACATGATAGGGAACATAGAAGGGCTCTCTGAGCATGTGGCACAGGCTGGTATGACCCTGACCTTGGTTGGCATCATACCCTCACCAAGAATGCTGAAGTATTACTGAATGCTGATGAATTACTGTAGCTACAACACCCTAGCTGAAAGGTTCCTAGCATGTAGTCACTGCATTGCTATGGAACAACTTGTTACCACTCCCACAACAGGTGAAAACATGCAGCACCTGTTCATAAACAACATGTAGACTATATGCCCCAGACCAAATGTGTATCCCTCGCTGCTAGGATGATACCATATACAACTCACACTGTATATACACATACCACATGCAGCACCCGCACAGAAAACCACAGTCATAATGTTATCCAGTGCAAATACCATGTATTCACATGTGGCAGGCATCAGACATGGGAACTATTGAAGGTCACAGGTATATATGTGTATTTGGCACACACATACATCATCTGTGTGCGTTGCCATTACTGGTTTAATCAATGTCATGCATTATTGTGAACAACAACCCACACACATGGGCATTCTGTGTGACAAAAACACATGTGGCATTTGTGGAATTCAAAGCCATAACTAACTGTGCTATGATAGTAGTGAGAGACGCAGTAGCAGAGCGTGCTATTTGCATTACTGGGAGATTTGCCCTCTTCTGCTGTACTTGTAGGGTGCTGACATCATCTCTGTGTAGAGATTGGAATATGCAGCAGCTGGTGTGTTACACTGGTTGCCAAAAGGGTCAGTTCTCTCACACATGTAATTGCACACACCCTACTTCCACCCCTGGGAGATTTGCCCTCTTCTGCTGTACTTGTAGGGTGCTGACATCATCTCTGTGTAGAGATTGGAATATGCAGCAGCTGGTGTGTTGTACTGGTTGCCAAAAGGGTCAGTTCTCTCACACATGTAATTGCACATACCCTACTTCCACCCCCCACACACACACACACACACACACACACACACACACACACACTTGCCATCTGCAGGATTCAAACCCCTACCTATGTTATGACACTTGAGACGGACGCATTAGCAGAGCGCGCTATTCGCATTACTGGGAGGTTTCCCTTCTCCTGCTGTACTTATAGGGTGCTGACATCATCAGTGTTTAGAAAGGGGAATGTGCATCCTGTAGTGTGTTCTCCTAGTTGCCAAAAGGGACATTTCTCTCACACAGAATTGCACACACACACACACACACACACACACACACACACACACACACACACACACACACACACACACACACACACACACTAACCCCCCTCACCCAAACACACACACTGAGCATTTGCAGGATTCAAACCCTTACTTAACTATGTTATGACACTCGAGACGGACGCATTAGCAGAGTGCGCTATTCGGATTACTGGGAGGTTTCCCTTCTCCTGCTGTACTTATAGGGTGCTGACATCATCAGTGTTTAGAAAGGGGAATGTGCATCCTGTAGTGTGTTTTCCTAGTTGCCAAAAGGGACATTTCTCTCACACAGAATTGCACACACACCAACCCAGCTCTCACACACACACACACACACACACACACACACACACACACACACACACACACACACACACACACACACACTCTGAGCATTTGCAGGATTCAAACCCCTACCTAACTATATTATGACACTTGAGGGAGACACATTAGCAGAGCACACTATCCGAATTACTGGGCACCTTTTCTGCACCTGCAGTATTTATAGGGTGCTGACATCATTATTTATACAGAGGTATGTACATCTATTACTACCGCTCAGGTGGGGGATAGCATATATATGCATTTGCAGCCACCTACTTCAGGGTCAGATATGCACATCAGCACTGGCAGGTTAGGTTTTATACCATGCTTCGTGACCACAGGACCTGTAACACACAACACAACCAGTTCAGACCACCCCTCCCACATCCAGGACACACACTTTGCTTCCCTGGGAACAGTGCCAAGATATGAAGGTGTTCACATACACCATTCCAGTTAAGTCAGGTACAGGTATATTGTGTGTGGGAACTACTCAGGCCTCTACAACTTTACCCTACAACCACTACAATTTGTGAATCCATGTGCTATGGCAGGACCACTCACCACAGCCACAAGGGGGAATACATGTTGCACCTGACCATCTGCAACATGGGTACTCACTGTTCCACACCAGAGGTAGACCACCATTGTTGATATCTGACCATACCCACCTTTCCCTGGACATCCATATCCCATCCCCACCCCCAGGCAAGGTTGTCACTGCAAACAGTGTATTTATCAAAAGCAGACTTTGCACTTGTGAAGACTGGGGTGGAAGACTTCAAAGGACCCATGCTGGGGGATTATACAGGCCACTCTGCATAATCCTTGACAATTGCATTCTATGAGCATGTGGAAGGTTTGCATTGATCATGCTATCCCAAATATACCCATAACTCCTCCACAATAGGAAACCTGTCAGGTATACACCAGCCATATATGAGCTGTCCAACAGACGGAGTGAGCTAATACATTGCAGAGCAGTAGCCCACCGAGGGAGGATATCTCTGAACAGTACTGGCACAACACTTCAATCCCTCATAATCATCACGACAAAGTGTTGACAGTGAAATTGTCCAGACACGGCAGATAAGGCTCCCCTCAGTCTGTTATTGACGCCCACTTACTGTTAGAGGTCCTCACCAACCCTCTTCCAGCACACACCAACAACATGGATGTGGCATAGCAAATTCAACCCGTGGGATCTCCACTGTGTCCCTGCTTGACGGAGGCACAGCACACTAGCCTCAAACTGTGCCTTATGTGACCTACTTTACAGTGGCACAGTAGCCTACTGTACTGGGGAGGCAGACACCAAGCACACTCTGGCTAAGCTTTCATTCCCTAGGGCAAACAGCCTAGTATTGACCTCTACACCCATATGTTTAATTGTCAGATGCACAATATTTGTCGCTGATAGACTGTTTGCAGGTCTTTATTGCCATAGCATTCCCTGTTTCTATGAACAACTTGTGCATCTGTGGAAGATGTTTGAATATGAGAGGGATCCACTATATCACTTATGTCTCTGTAGTCATTTAACTGTGTGCACTGGGCAGATTGCTGTAATGTGGTGGTTGGTTCCTGGAATAACACTTACAAATACCAGATATGTGTGGCCAACTGCTAAACTGAGATATGGCCTAAGTGTGTGAGCATGCCCAGTTCAGGCTTTCCATGGCATGTTGTCTGACATATGGCTCATTTATCAAAGTGTGCGAGCATGCCCAGTGTGAGCTTTCCATATGTTGAACTCTGCAGTCCACCACATTTGTGGATGAGTGTGAACTTCAACAATATCTCACGTTTATGGTTGTGTGTTGGGTGTCATGTCGTGTACTTACTGGCCAACTGCTTTGTGTCTGAACACAACAGGGATTATACTGTGCCTGCAGGGTTTGCATGGGATACTTTGCATACAGTTGTCAACATCCTTTCATACTGACCTAATACTGTAGTACCATATAGTGTACTGGTTCAGTACTTTCACTGTGCTGGACAGTATCCTGGGCTTTAGTCCTATCACTGCTTTAAATTTTCATAGTGAGCACAACAGACTGTTTAGGGGCCAGTTGTGCACATATGACCATGTTGCATTATGTTCAGATATGGACTACTTAAACCAGGCTTTGTCCAACATTGGTAGTGTATTCCACAACATAGGTGGACATTGGCAAACACTAGCGATGTGCCCTAGGCCATTTCTAATGCTAGTCAGAGAGTGTGTTTGTCCTTCGATACACATTGTAACTGGAGTTTGCCATGACATATGTCATGGTTAGTATACTATGCCTCCGTCTACCCGTGACATAACAGTGATACCCAGGGTAAACCTACCATCTCCCATCCACTCATCAAGATTCCTCTTGAGGAGAGTCGATGAGTGACTCTCTGACTAACCTGTACTGGGAGTTTACTCAAGAGTGGGGGTGGCTTCTGTGTTATGGATCATTCAGTACAGCTTGTCCTATGTATGTCAGTGCTGGGGTTCAGGTCTCTCATGTGCATAGCTCACTGCCATTCAGATTGATTCATTGATTCCAGCTTGGACATGGCTTTATACATCAGGCACAGCTTGCCTCTGGGCGGGCAGTATGGCAGTGTGTGGAGCTACAGTTTGTTTAATCAGGCAACACATGGCATCTGTTCAAGCTCTTTGATACTCCTGGTGAGGTACTTTTGGGGTCTTTCCAGTTGATGGAGGTGTCTGCTGAGGTACATCCCACAGGGGCCATTGTAGTCAATTGTGATGCTGATGAAGGATGACTGCAGAGCCACAATGACCTTCCCTGATGCAGATCTGACTACCTTCATGATTAGGTGGGTATATGGTATGTTTCTGTAACCACTACAGCCACATGCTTGTCCAATGCAAGATATCTATCAACTTGTGTCCCCAGGTCTCTTATTACATGTTAAGTACTTAATGGGTTAACACCTATGTGGTAATTGGTGGTCACTTACTGTATATCCACAGGGGTTGACTATACACTTTTCTGCAATTAGCTTGCTGACATGGCTATGGCACCAGTTGTCTGTTTCTATGTGGCCCTTTTGTGGGATGCTTGTGTCAGCTGGAGGGTCAGATATGGTGGCCAGTTTGTAGTCCTCTGCATACTTGTTCAGACACAGTCCTTCCATGTTGGCCTGTACCTATGGGACATATATACCAAACAAGGGACATCCCAGAACCGAGCCTTGTGGGATGCCAGTTATATCTGGTTTGTAGTCTGACATGGCTGCAGCATTTCTGACCATGTCAGTTCTGTCCTTGGTCTGGTTTGCAACCCCTCTACTGACATAGGGGTTTATATTTAAGCTGGTGAGCTTATCTATAATGAACACGTGGGGTATTGTATGGAAGCCTTTTGCAAGGTCCAGCTAGGCTGTGTGGACCACATTCCCCTCATCAATGACCTTAATGACGGTTTCAAATGAGTCAAACATGTTTAAGGGGCATGATCTGCACTTAAGAAAGCCACACTGGGTAGAGTCCAGTGTCAGTAGGTCCCCAATATCTTTGTCTGAGGTACATGTTGATCCTTTCCATAGCTTTGCAGACCAAGCTTGTCAGGATTCTGGGGTGGTAGTTTGCAGTATCCATTCAGGCAACACCTTTGTGGAGAAGGACCACTGTTGTTGTACACTGCTCTTTGGGTACATATCCTGTGGTAAGGCTGACATTGAGCAGTAGTGTTATTTGGCATTCCATTCTTCTTGGAGTCCATGTTGGACTCAGCCCAGGACACCATCTCGTACCATTGATGCTGTGTGTTTTGCTTTGTAGATGCTGGCTGTTACCTCAGCATCTGCAATGTCAGGGGGCCAGCACTCTGCTGGGATAGATATTTTGCATTTGGGGGGGGGGGGTTTGCACTGCACCTGTCAGGTTGGATGTTGGCAATATGTGTGTGTGTTTGGTATGTTGTTTGTAATATTTGAGTGATTCAGAGCATATCTGAATTCCCAACAAGGTTCCTACCATCAGTTAAGAAAGCCTTGTGATTATCCTTAGTGTCCTGTACAATTTGTATCTTCATAGGTTCATACTAGGCTATCCGCCCTAGGGCATTTATAAGCCTAGCCAGAGTGTGTGTGGCTTTCGCCACCCCTTGCTATGTGAATATTATGGCCATTTAGGATTTACTTTACTGTGCCTCTGTCTGGACGTGACACAGTGAAGACCCCCAGTGTACATCTACAATCACCCATCCACTTGGCAAGATTCCTGTTGAAGAGAGTCAGTGAGGGGCTCTGCCTAACATGGAGTGGGATTCCGTTCCAGGGTGTAGGGAGCCTCTGGGTTATGTATCTGTCCCTCCAGCACATCCTATTTCATTATGTGTTGAGGTTGACATCTCTCACTCTCACAGCTCCGATGGATTTGGGTTTTCTGGGGTGGAGCATGTCCATTAATCCTGTGTCGGACATGGTCTTGTACAACAGGCATACAACACCTCTGCGTAGGCAGTATGTGACTGCATACAGCTGGGGTGTCTACTGCCAGGCAGCATATGACATATATTTGAGACTCTTTATTCTCTTGGTGAGGTACCTTTGAGGTCTTTCTAACTGCTGCAGGTGTCGGGTAAGGTACATCCCAAATGAGGCATTGTACTAAATTATGGGCCTGATAAGAGAACAGTATAGGGGCACAATGACCTCTGTTGACGTAGATGTGAATCCTTTCATGATAAGGTGTCAAATATAGACAGTCTTCCTAGCCACGTTGGAATGTGAGTGTCACATGACAGGTTACTGTCCACTTGTGTCCCTAGGTCCCTGATTACTCCTTCCATACATAATGGATTACCACCTATGTGGTAATTTGCGAGTACCTTGTTTGGTATTTGGTGAGACATTCAAACTGTCCAGTGTCTTCAGGACAGCTGAGGACAGCTGAGTGGGGTTTCTGTGTGTGAGAGTGTGGTCTGTAGCATGCTACAGACTGTACAGCAGTTTTGCCTACGGTTAGTTGCACATGGGTGGTCTCTGATGCTTCGTGCATTGTCAGTTACCTGGACGTGTGGGTATCTGTGCTGAATATGGATACTCCCCCTCCTTTTATGTTTTGGTCCAGGTTTTGGGGCCATAACGCATGATATGAGGTATAACCTGGTAGTGCTGGTGTGCTGTCAGGAGCCTTGCTGCAGGTTTCTGTCACTGCACGGACATCAATGTTCTCCATACTGGGGAGGGCCTCAGGAGCATGCATGTTGAGGTTTACACGTCTGGCATTGGGCAGCATTACCCTTATGTTTCTTTCCACTTATGTTTTCTAGGGAGGTGGGTTAGTCTTTTCAGCCTTGCCTACAAAAGGCTCTATGGAGGTGGCAAGAGCCTTATCCAATATCCAGACGCCCAGGGGTAACAGGTGCAAGCCATCCCTGGCACAGCAGCGTGGCTTGTCAAGCATGACATCCCAAGCAGACAGACATTGGATCCCCTTGGAATGACACCAGTAACTGTGCCACTTGTTAAAGGTGATCATTCTGTGTTTGTACTGTGGCATCATTCTTGGTGAGGGTAGGATGCTGCACACGGTCAGTGTCATACCAGCCTGGACTACATAATTGGAGAGCTCATCTATGTCTCTTTTCATGCAGTCTGGGGAGGTACATCTCAGGTCATTCACGCCAGCATGGACAATGACTGCATCATATTTCTACTTGCTTTGGGGTGACCTGCATTTGTGTTATGTGGCGTATTGTAGCAGCCTACAGGCAGCTTACTGTACCCTTTCCCTTGTTCAGTCTGGTGAGCGGGACAGCAGCGTGTCTGACTATGGAGTCACCTATTACAACTGTATCAGGCATGTTGTTTCTCCTTCTGGCCTGTGACTGTTTGGCACACCAGCTTTGTGTACTATGTATTGCATGTGCTATGTTTGGAGGTAGTGGTTGCTTGGGTGTCTGCTTTGGAGGCCTCTGTTGATGTGGTGTGTTTGTAATTAGAGCCTCCGGGAATGTTTTTCTGTGTTTATGTCTTTGGTTTGCAGTTGTGATAGGTCTATGTGAGACTGGGTTTGTGGTGTGTGTGGTTATCTTCTCCTCCTGACTAGTTTTGATAGTACTGAGTTGAGAGAGCTCAGCCTCCGGTTTGGAAAAATGGTTGCATCTCTCACATATATTTGTATTTCTTGGGGGGAGGTGAGGGTTGTCTGTGTACATGGGGCAGGTGTAACATTGCCTCAAGATTCACAGATTCAACTTGTTGTAGCTGGCCTTAGTGGATTATATGAGTGGACATATTTTATTGCCATACTACTGATCAGAGATTATTTCCTTTTTATGTTTGCTCTATCATGTAGTGGCTTCCTCATTCTCTTGCATGGTTTGGTAATGGCTGAGGTCCACCATGCCAGATGCCTGCGTGTATGGCATTGTGTCTTGGTTTTATTTGGGATTGCATAATCCATGCATTCCTGGCAGTGTTCATGGAATGCCTGTATAACAGGTTCTGAGGTGTGGCCCATATTTTGCACCTGCACAGGGCCTTTAATGGATTCCACATCAGTTTGGAGGAGTGCAACTTTTGCTTTACACATGTTTTTCACTGTGGTTTTCTGGCCAGGGACTGTGGTCAGGATGTGTATATCCGGTGTGATTACTCTATGGTCTGATCTTACCAGTGAGGGATACACTTCTCATCTTGCCATCCAGTACCCATGTTGCTGATTATCACATCCAGTATGCTTACCCCTCTTGTGGGAGTGGTACGTTGTTCCTGGGCATTTTGGTTTATGGATTCTAGGAACCTTTGTCCTAGAGTGTTGGAGCTAGAATAATGCTCCCAGCCTATGTTTGGGTATTTTCAGTCACCCAATATAATGTGGTTTGGAGGGCTTGATATATTCATGTATTCCAACATAGGCCAAGTGCAGTTCCTGGTGTTAGGATGGTAGTCTGTAGCAGGCTATAAACTGGGAGGCAGTTTTAGCCACTGTTACTTGACCATGGCTAGTCCATGCTACTTCTTGTTGTGGTACCAACATGGGGGTGTGGTTATCCTTGACAATTATTGCTAGTCACCCTCCTTTTGTAGCTTGTTCCATGTTTTGAAGCTGTACAGCACAGTATGAGGTGTAACCTGGTAGTGTTAGGGTGCTGTTGTGAGCCTTGACCCAGTTTTCTTTTATAGGACAGATATCAACATTCTCCATACTGGGGGAGTTTAGGCTGCATGCATCTTGCTGCTTAGACTTCTGGCATTGGGTAGCATTACATCTAGGTTCTTATCCCTTGTGATACCTATGGAGGTGGGTTTGTGTTTTGACACTTACCTATTCAAGGCACGCTGTGGGTAATAACAGCCTTTGCCAGTATCCATAAGACCAGGACTGATAGGTGCACGCCACCTCTAGCAGGTGGAGCATCATGTCATGCTCAGCATGTCATCCCAGGCTGGCACACATTGGATCCCCTTTGACTAACAGCAATACTTCAGCCAATTATTGCAATTGATCATCTCATCTTCATATTGTGGCATCATGCTTGTTGAGGGTAGGATGTTAGTCAAGGTCATCAAGTTTGCATATACTACATGGTGTTACATTGCTTAACACATGGCAATCATGCCTCAGGTGGTGCTGCAGGGCTGCCTCTGTCGGATGCACATACTACACTCCCTGTACATGTTTGAGAGCAGGTTATGTCATTTTAGGCATCCCTGTTATTATATGAGTGAGTCAGAGAGGGGTATAATTCCCAGGGTTCCTACTGAGCCAGTGTATGTGCTACGCTTTGCCAAGGCCAGGGCATACTGGGCACGCCTCCTTCTGCCTACTGGGGCAGGCTCAGGTTGTTCCTCCTCCGAGTCACACTCTGCCTGTGATGGCCTTGGCAATGGTGGGGGGCTGTTTGGCCCAGCCCTATGTTGGTCCTGCTGCAGCTGTTTTCGCAAGATCATATTATGTAGCATAGCACATACCATGACAATTTGGGTACATGTAGTTGGTGAGTACTGCAAGGCTCCACCAGATGTCCAGATGCCGGAACCGCGACTTGAGCAGCCCAAACACATGCTCTATTACATTACGTGTCTGTGCGTGTGCCTCATTATGGCGTTCCTGTTCAGGTGTGTGTGTGCGTTTCTGATGGGTGTCATCAGCCAAGGCTCCAGTGCATAACCTGCATCCCCCACTAGGTGTCCATGTGGGATGTCCCCATTGGCAAATGTCTGGTACAGCTGCGTCAAATGCCAGATATGGGAATCATGGTAGCTCCCAGGGCAGTCAGCACACACATTCATTATTATGCCCTGGGCATTACACACGACCTGGCAGTTGATGGAGGGGAAGCCCTTGTGGTTTATGTAGGCCCCGCTCACCAGCTGGTGCTTTGATGCGTATGTGCATGCAGTCTATTGCGCCCACTACCTCAGGGTATTCCGCTATTTGCTGGAAGAGACGCATATTGCTGGCCAATACCTCACGGGCATTGGGGAAATATACATGATCACTGACATGTGCTGACATGGCATTCAGGAACTGGTGCAGTACCCTGGAGGCTGATGCCTGTGATATCCCCATCATATCACCAGTTGGTCTCTGGAAGGTACCTGTTGCTAGTATTCTTAGGCCACCACATACCTTGGTTTCCACTGGGATGGGTTCCCCTCTGTTGGTTGTGTGTGTGAGGCGTGGCCTGCACAGCTCGACAATTTGCTGCAGGAGGTCTCTGTCCACTCTATAGTGCTCCACTATCTCCAGCTCATGTAACCCGTGGTAGGCGACCCTGGGCCTGTACACTCTTCTCTGTCTCCTCACTGTGGGTTGTCTGGCACAATTTGCATTGTCACCACCCTCAGCAAGTCGCCTATGTCTCCTTATGACAGCTATGGCAGCCCCTAGCATTTCTGCTCTGAGTTCAGCTTTTTCAGTTTTCACTTCCAATGGCTTACTCCTGTCTTGCAGTGTCTCTTGAGAGAAACATCCTGCACTACAGTTTTCAGAGTTTTAAGTGCTGGGCTGGGCTACTATTCTGCCTGTGTAATTGCCTGCTTCTAATTGTTTTCACTTGCTAGCTCCAGCAGTATTCCCTGCTAGCTTCCTACTAATTCTGTTGCTTCCTTTTTCCTTTCTGTTTCCTCAGGGGGGAGCAACGCACATACCAGCAGAAACACGCTCACAGTGGCTTACACGCGCGCACACATGCTTACACGGTTTAGAATCTTCTTATTTGGGTTAAAACACGCGCACACCAGCGTAAACAGTCTTACAAATCTGACAACAGGCTCCCACATGCTCAGTCTGCCTTACACGCGCGCACACTGCCCTACTCGCGCCTCATGGCGCGCACATGTGCGCATGCACACCCAGCAAGAAACTTTGGTGTTGGCAACAGTGTACACCTTCCATTTCTTGACTTTCCCATGCTTATTTTGTGGCACTCCTCTTTCCATGATATGTGTCTGACATCTGTCATGTAACACTGACCTCCAATGAACTGCATTTCTTTCTGCCATTCCCCGCTGTGATGTCACCTATCTCCTACTCTGTTCCTCCCCCTTATGTAACTCTTACACTACTCAGAATGTGCTCATTTGCTATGTGACAGTGGAATTCAGTATCCTAACACTCATTTACATCAGATTGCCTGCTAATGCTTAGTTACGTCTTAGACTCAGCTTCCCCCCTTAGCAGCCACTAAACGGTGGTCATGTTGTGTTTGGTCTGCTGGTCCCTGCGTTGTAAATCCATGTATTGCATAAAACCCACATTTGTGGGTTTATAACCTTCATTTTTATGTTTTATATAGCGCAGCCCGTTTGTGCGGGGCTGCGCTGCGTTTAAAAAAAATATTTATTTCTCATATTTGCATCGGGGTACCTTGCCAATGGCCACATATTTGGCCATTGGCATGCTGCCTGACACATATGCACCCTTTATTTGGAGCTGACATGGCTCCATTGTGTTATTTGCAGAAACGTACTCAGTTGTCAACTGAGTACATTTCTGCAGCTAACACGGCTCTTACACGGGCTGGTTTGAGCTTCGTGGATCGCTAATCTACCTCATTTGCATGCCTTTTGGCTGCAAGTGAGGTGATTAGCATATCCACGCCCAGTCCATGTAAGAGACATTTTAGCTGGTCTCTTACACGGAATTTCAGGCTGTTCCTGGATCGCGAGGGCTGCATGGAGTCTTACACTACTCTTAGACTCCATGCAAGCCTTCGTGAATCCTGCCCCCTGTGAACCAAAGGCCTGTGTATTTAAGTAACATAGATGCAAAACATAGCCAGAGTGTTTGTGACTAAACTGGATGTAGTGTTACTTTGGTTGTTGGGATCAAGTAGGCTTTGTGCTACTGTGTAAAGTGTATGTAGGATGTGTATGGAGTGGAGTGTTGTTGTGTTTTGTGTAATTTTATGTTGTTCTATTCTCCTGCTTCTCTTCCTATGTATTCCTGCCGTAGTACAGACAGCTATTCAACATCAGGGTACCAAGGTACATGGGAGAAGATGTAGTGCCCTTTCCCATTCTTTACTAAGTACAGGGTATAGGGAAGTGAAAATATCTTGCTGCTGTCTCTTCAGGGCACTGGAATTGTTCTCTTGACTTTACAGGATATTAAAAAGGGGAAGGAATTAAACAACTTCAAGCCAGGGAGTAGCTATGTGTCGCTATGTCCACATGAACATGCTAAGATGTACCCTGTGTATCTCTGTATGACTTAGCATGACCAGCAAAAACAATAGAAACACTAGGAAGATGGCTAATGTTGTTTCAAGTAAGTTTTCAATTTGTTTAGTGTATGTTTTGTTGAATTAAACAAGTAATTATGGAAACTTTGATATTTTTTAATTAGATGATCTAATAGACCGGATGAACTGTTTAAAATGAATAGATATTGTAGGTATGCCAAGGGCCATCCTATATTTACTAAAGATGAAATCTGTAACAAATACAATATCTTGTAAAGCTATACAAAATCCTTAAAAGTGCAAAGGGGAAATGTAGGATCAAGGCAGTCAAGCAGAAGTGGAAACTGTTGAGACACTACAGAATATAAGCAATACTCAGCATGAAACTACAAGTTCACCGACACATTTTATCTTAGGTGAAGATATGGAAAGTGGTATATTCAGCAAAATATTTCAGTTGTATGTCATTGACAATTGCAGGAATTATTGCAATCAACATAAAATCAAAACACAATATAGAAATTAGACCAAATTAATGAAATTATTCAACTGTTTTTGCCACCAAACTCACAGGATATCAGACTACAACCTTAGATACCCCTTTCCCCAATATAACTTTTTCCGGACAACCAAAACTAAACTACACTGCACTGACCAAAGTCTCTTACTTAACCCACAGGTCTAGGATTCCTTCCCCACCCTTAAAGAAAATTCCTCTTTTAAGACATTCTGGAAGGGGCCTAAACACTTCCTTTCCATAAATGCAACTTGCCCTTGCTATAAAACTATGCAGTTACTGGACCACAAGCTCCTCTCTCTTTCTTTCTTCACACATCTAATCCCCCTGCCTTCATCTTCTCCCTCACAACTATTCTGAACAGCAGAGTTTCTTTCTCAGGCTTCTTTCTTTACTCTGTACATATGCAAAGACTTCACCCTCACTCTGCCCTTTCTGTTGATAAAGGCTGTCTTCAGAAAAGATTTTTCATCTCTCTTCCTCATTTCTGTCACATTTTCCAATATCATTCACCACTACCTTTACAATCTATCCAACTATACTCCTCACAAACTCAGCTGTATTGTATATGCAATCATTCTCTATTAAATCCAGTTCTTCAATATTATATGTATCCAACTTCATACGTTGTACTGTGTATGTTTTCTGAATTGAGTTTATTATATGTATCCAACTTCATGTATGTTTTCTGGATTGAGTTGGTATTCTTGTACGAGTTCTTTTTTATTCTTTCATTTGGACTGAACCTGTAAATGAGTCAGAGAAATCGGTATTCACATTTGTTAACAAAAATAATGATATAAATACATAATGGGGAAGATGAATGTCTGGTGCATGAGGTTGTGGACAAGGACATAATTATACTGAAGTAAACAAAGACCAAAAGAGAGACAGAGACAGAAAGATAGAGAAGGGCATTTAGCACTAAGAATCGTTCCATTATGTGTGTGTGTTGGGGGGGGGGGTGCATAAAAACAAACCCGAGCTTTGGTAGTAGTGAGACTATCACCAACAAATTAACTGTGCTCTGGAGAATTTATAGAGTAGTTACAGAGCAGAAATACATTCTTGTTCTAATAATGGAAAACTGTTACCAAATGAAATGTCAAAAACAGAATAGTGCCCCCATAGAAGAAAGAGAGTGAGACAGAAAAAAGAAACAGTGTCAGCAAATTTTGCTTATAGGAGATTCCATATTAAAAGGATATAGGAGTTTGCTTATAGGAGATTCCATATTAAAAGGATATAGGAGTTTGCTTATAGGAGATTCCATATTAAAAGGATATAGGAGTTTGCTTATAGGAGATTCCATATTAAAAGGATATAGGAGTTTGCTTATAGGATATTCCATATTAAAAGGATATAGGAGTTTCCACCCATGACTGGGTGAGTATAATATTGTGTTTCTACTCCTGGTGGTTGCCTATTAAGGGATATTAAGGATGGCATTAGATGACCATAGGCTAAGAGCAACAACTACTCCAATGTCATATATCTCAATGTCCAAATTTTGTCTCTTATTTTGGTCTGTTCCTCACAAAATCTATGGTTTTCTAGCAAATTTCTGGCAAATTACTGAAGACCCTAAATAATAACATACATTTGACTTTCAGACTGTATATCCTTTAGAAAATGGATGACAATACAAAACTAATTATATAATAAAAAACATCTATGTTAGTAAGAGCAGTATTTAAAAATTGCCCCTGATTTTGGGACTTTGTCACCCCATTATTTTAAATTTGTTCAGATTTTTTGCACTTACATGTTGAAAGGTATGTCCAATGGAGTATTTGGTGGTAACAAAAATATTGGAAGAATCTTAGTTGCCAAAACATTAAAATAAGTTAAATATACACATATAAAAATAATATTGTAAGGGTGTTATTTATTTATTTATTAATTAACATCTGATTACTGAAAACAGACAACAGTGTAGGTGCTTATATTTAGCAGAGACACAGGGAGAAAAGCTTCAAAGTATTACAAAAACATTTAAGAACAATAATTTTACAATCTTCAAAATTAATACAAAACATCTAAAGTTTAAGTAACTACACAAAATTAGACACAATGTAAAAACATAGGATGCAACTTATATGACAATTATTTAATATTTAGATACATTTTCACCACTTTGCAGAAATTAAAAGTAAATTAGTATAAGCCATAGATGAAGCTAAAGCCCTGGTAGAGTGGGCCTTGACCCTGCCTGGAGCAATTTTGTTGTGGTGAATTTAATGAAAGGTAATAGACTGAGACAACCATTTAGAAATAGTCTGTTTTTACATGTTGCCCCTTCTTACCTTGACAAGAAATTAATAATTAATCTGAAGATCTGAAAGATTTAGTTCTGTCAAGGTAGTAGCGGAGTTGTCTGTGATCTAAGGTATGGAGTATCCTTTCTCCCTCATTTTTAGGTTCAGGAAAGAAAACTGAGAGATGGATAGCTTGGCTTAAAGTAAACTCAGACACCACTTTAGGTTTAAAAAAGGATTAGTTCTCAAAGAAACCCTGTCTTTGTGGAAAATGAGACAGGACTGTCTCACTATAAAAGACTGCAAATGTCAGAGCAATCAGTAAAATGTTTTTCTGTGTTAAGAACCTCAAGTTAGCCAGATTAGCTGTTTCTGACATGAGAATGTACTAAAAATGTGGAGGATCCACAGGCAGACGTGTGGAAATGGCCGATAAATTAACCTTGATGGATGAGTAAGACATGCCATAAGGATAGTAACTCACACAAATATTGTAAAACCAGAGTAAATCAGCCATGAGTGGGTGCTGGTTATGCTATTGGCAGCAACTAAAAACCCTTTTCCATTTTCTAATATATGGCCTTCTATTAGCAGGTTTTCTTCACTCAATTTGTACCTGTTGCACATCCTCAGTAAGCAGGTGCTTGAAGGGAATTAAGACCCTATCACCTAAGCAGTCAGTTGAAGTTGATTGGGAGTTAAGGTGTATCAAACAACAGTGACCTTGTGTGAGTAGATCCATTTTGTGAGGAAACGTAGTAACTACCTGTGGCAATTTCCAAAAGAAAAGAGAACTACTGCTGCCTGGGAGAAAATATTTTTATTTAATTATTTATTTTATTTGCATTTGATAACAGAGTAGTGTCCGACTGGGCCAGGCGCCCGTTTTCAGTGTAGACCCAGGAAGAAAAGCTCCAAGGAAGATTGCATAATTATACATCTGTACATATAACAATTACAATATGAGTTCAAATGCAAGTTCCTTGACATTGTATCTAAAAGCATATAACAATGGTAGCACAATAACCTTATACCATTCATACAGACAATACAAAATACACATATATATATATATATATATATATATATATATATTTTTTTTTTTTTTTTGGGATAAAAATATATTTGCCACAGTGATCTTGGGGGATTCCTTCTGAATCTTCAGACGTACCTTGGATATCAGGGGAAAGGATGGAAAAGCATACAGGAACATTCTTGTCCCAAGAAAGGGAAAGGAAAGGGCAGCCATCCAGGCCTTCTAGCATGGAGTCCAGAAACAGCATATTGCCAGCTGACTGTTCAAAGGGCAGGCAAATGTCTACTTAAGGAATTTTCCAAAGATGGATCAAATCTCGGAAGGCCCCTGATCTAGTTTCCATTTGTAAGGGTCTGCCCTTGTCCTGCTCAGCCTGTCTGTGTCATAATTTTGAAGTGATGGATGCCGGTAGAGTGAGACTGTGCTGTAAAGCTATATCCCAAGCTAATATGGCCAGTCTGCAAAGGAGAGAGTAATCTACTCATACAGCTAAGGTTACTGCAGCAGTGAGCAATATGATGATCATCAAGAACACTGAATTGCACAAGTATCTAAAATTTAAACACTATTACATTTATCAAACTTACAACTGCACCCCATTTGTTTATGTATGTTACATCTATGGTTGTGCAACATTGCAGAAGGGAGCAAATCTCCAAACTAGAGCACATTGGTCTTCAGCAGTCACTAATATCAGTGGAAGCCCTGCAATCTACAACCCCTATAAGTCATTCACATTTACTAAACCAAAACGTTGCTCTTAGACATTACGGTCTTTAAATATTTTTTAAACCAAAATGCATTCAGTAATACTGACTTTATATAAATATGCATGTGTTGTACATATAAACTCCAAGTTGACAGATACACATGCACACACATACACAATAGATAAAGGAGTAATTACTTTTGAAGTTAAAGATCTGTTTCTTCTTCCAATATTATTAAAAGTTCCCTGATCTGGTATTATTTCCCAGAGTGGTGTATTCTGAGCACATACTTTCACACAAAACCAGATCAGACACTGCAATACACACAAACCAAAGGTCATCTCTAAGTAGCCCATAACAGGCAAAAAAGCAATTTATGAACCCTTTTCCACCTGGCCTGCATCTGCAAACATGCCAGTGAAACTGAATCAACATGCATAACTATAAAACTACTTCACAAGGAAACCAGTGTTTCATAGCACTACTTGCAAGTCTCTGGATTCTTATTTTTTCATAATGAAATGCACATTTTCCAGTTGCTTCAGTTGGGTTGTTTTAAAGATGCAGAAAGCAGCACTATATTCCAATTCCTCAGATCAATAATGTGTAACATGGTACAGTGACCTGCTGGAATGACTAGACATGCCCTTTGATAATTATATGGGTTCAAAAATACAATCTGGCTCTAGTATCTATGTACTGGTCAACATTTCAACCGTGTTCTACCACAGCAAGTTTTAGTGGCGGTGTCTTTTAATGATATGATCACTTATTCTGAAAACTTAATTTATGCCTATTTAGCCAAGTTTTATGATTCCACTTCTGAAAGTAAAGGTTATATCATCACTGTTGCAGCATGTATGTTTGTAAAAATCATGGTAAATTTGGGCATATTTCACTGAAGCATGTACACTACTCAATTTGCAGTCATCAGCACATATGGCTATCCACAGCCCCTTTCTAACTTTTGTATGAGGAGAACAGTCCCAAAAGAAGGTGCTCTAATGCAAATCCTCGTGTGACATCAATGGCACCCTGCCCCAAACTACAGCTATATTGCTCAACATTGTTCTACTCACTGACTTGTTTATGGACTGGGATTTTAAAAGTGTCAATTATTTCCCTACGTGGAATAGTGCTGAATGTCTTAGCAAATCAAAACAAAGTAAAATGCACTGTCGACTGGTCCTTCAGTATGTACTGTTACCTCTTCATAGAATGGCAAAAGATTTACAATCAAACATTCCATCTAACAACTCCAAACTCTTCCACATGTAAAAAGAAGTACGCTCCCCCATGTCATTTTGTAAATGTGGCATTATGACCCACTAATTTATATAGAGGACTGTTTAGCCCTATGCCTGTTTGGGTCTAATGTAACCCCTGACTCTCTATGAACTGGTGTCATTTCAGCCCATCAAAGACATGTTCACTTGTTAACATTCTGTTCAATAAAAGTGAGAGGGAATTTATTTTGGTTTCCTTGATGAAGTCTGGGAAATTATTACATATGTTGTTTGGTCTTATGGAACCTGATTTTTTACATTTTATTTGTGGCAGCATTTATATTTGTAATTATACAAAGGATATCGCCTCTTGTTTATAAGAAACATTGTGATGTCCTTGCTTACTTCGAAATTTGGATGAATTTCATTGCCAGTTTTATGTCCTGAAGCTTGGTTATTTACTGTTTATTCATATCATGTTGCGATCACCATTTTCCCTTTCAAGATTATGGACATAACTGATGAATACTGCAGTGCTTCCAGCCTGGACAAGGCTGAGTTTGTAGTTAGACTGAACAATTTGACAAGTGTAAGAAGTTTACCAGCAAGCAAAAATTAAATGAAGAATTTATTCAGGAATTATATGTTAAAAAGTTAAGTGCTTTTGTCCTTTTAAATCAAGGACTTCATCAGAACTCAATAAAATTTTAATTACACATTTATATACCTCAACTAATAATGTACATTTATTTTATTTATTTATTTATTTTATTTAACATTTGTTGACCGGGCTAATTACTCAACCAATACAGTCCTTAAACTATAGACCCACAATATACATAATACTAAAATATTTAAAAAGTTATTAATAACACTTACAAGTAATATCCATGTCTAAAGATTGCATAAAATACATCACAATAATTGATAGTCATCTTTATAAATTCAAGGCATGTAATTTAAGAACAATTGTAATAAGACACATTAGCATTAGGCCCAGGGTGATTGAACACATTTAGCCGCAATTGCTTACTTACAGAATTTTAAAGATTTGGTTTGGTAATTGCAGTTAAATGCAATGGTTCCCAGTGAGCTCAGTGCTAATGTATCTTTTTACAAGTGTTCTTAAATTAAATGCCTTGAATTTATAAAGACTTAAGGACTTGTTCTTTTATTTCATTGTTTTTACTTGCCTTTTGCCTTCTTTGGATGCAGTTGAAATATTTTATGCCCTATATTATCTTCTACTGAGTTCTGACCTACTTTTTACTGCAGACCATTTAGGGACAGAAGTATAGTACAGTTTTCTTGGCCTGATTATAATCTTGCTCCTATGTTCAATATCGAAGTGTACATTGCGTTGTTCATATCGATGGGTCATCTACTTTGAAATTTAAGTATTTCTTGATTTGTTAAGAACCATCCCTTTGAAAGACCTTCAAAGTTTATCAACAGCGAACACTTTTGAAATCTTGAGGGAATTTATTGCATTCTTGCTGCTTAGTTTTACTTACATTTAATTTTGGAGATTTTAAAACATTTTTTTTTTATTTCCCAAACTGCAAACATAAGTAATAATAACTTTGATTACTGGTTGTTCTAGTGGTTAAATGCTTCTGATATTTTTTCATTTTATTTCAATTTTGTTTTAGTGAGTTTGGATAATTCTTTACAATAGCTACTATTAGTTACTAATGGAGTTGAATGCTTTTCTGGTAGTACTTTAACCAATGTTTTTTTCCTTAGTTTTGTTTATTGAGTATAACACTACATGTATGTTTACCAAGTACATAAAATGGCAATATTCTTACTGTGGGGAACAGATAATTTTACAACCATTTTTGCATACAATTTACCTTGGTCTATTGCTAATCAATGTTTGGAATTAGGTATTAGAAAAATGATAGACCTTGCCATATTCACCATTGGACCAGGACATTTACAGGTTCAAACAAAAATTCTGTACTATTTTTTTTAAATACCTTTGATAAATGATCACTTGTGATCAAAGCACATTTATATAAAGGTAACTGAACCATATTAACACGTTCACATTTACAAACATTATATGATATAATCTATGTGCTGTATAATCCAAGCAATTTATTCAATTCCTGCCTTCATTTAAACCTCACTCCTCCTCTAAAACATTTTTGTGCATGTATTGTTCCTGCACTTTCCTAATCTACTCCTACCCTCTTCTAAATACCCCTCTTCCTGTTCTATTACCTCTGTTAGAATTTTCACTACTACAAGAATTGTTTAGATTTTGATTTCCATTTTCTAGTAATTGCCTTTTTTGGCAGCCACAAGAATTAAACTTAACAAGGCATTACTGTGTCAAGACAAGTCAGATCCACTATCCCAGCTAAAAAAAAAAAATAAAATAATAATAATAATAATTTCCTTTGTTATATTCATGTGCTCACCCAGTATTCCTGACAGAATACTCTGTAGGAAATTGTTAAAGTCCACCAACTCATTATACTCCCAAAACACATGTTCCCAGTTACCTCTTTCTTCCCCATCACACCTCCAACATTTACCATCTGCTTGAGGAAAAATTCTTTGCTTGGGGTATAACGTATCTATGCAAACACTTCCAGGCAAAAATGGTAAAGCTTCTACACTTTGTTGCATATTTGGGAGCCATATATATGTGCTCCCATTGTTTCTTTGTGAACTGCATATCTAATCTCTTCTCCATCATTTCTGACTCTTTCTGATTAATTCCTATAGTCACTGTGCAATATTTTATATGCCTTTTAACAGCAGTTTCTGTTCTACACTCAATTAAAAACTCAACCAGTACTGGCCTTTCAGTTAGAATCCCCTATCCCTTTTTATTTGTCGACATTCTGGTATCAATCCCTGATAGGGAAGGCAATAACTAGCTTGCAATCCAAATGTCTTCTTAGCCTCTTCCTATTCTGTTACCATTCCTTTTCTAATTATTTGTTCTCAATACCTTGGTTCCTTTGCGAGCTACTTCCAGTAAATTTCAGACCCCTCTTGTCTATTCTCTGTACCCCTAACTGCAGTCATCCCTATTGGCAGAATCTCCTTTCTCCATTTATAAGTCAGGTTAGTTCTTAGTATACTTTCTGCTAGTTTATTAATATAATATTCTGTATAACTATTAGTCTCCTTAGGATCTGCATCCAAAATCTGTCACACTGAAACTGTTACATGATTGCTTAGCATGTCAGATTAAAGACAAATTGTCAACTGCAAATTGTTAAACAAAGAACAGTGTAAAAGAAATGGTTTCAACTATACTTCTCAACTGTCCAGATTTAGATTTTCACAGAATGTCCAGATTTTTGCTTCATATCTTTGGACTGTTCCTCATAAAATTTGTGATTTTCTGGATTTTTGCGGCAAGTAATTGAGGACTGACTTCTCTAAATAATGACAGGCATTTGAGTTTCAGACTTCATATCCTCCAGAAAATGCATGTTAACACAAGACCTTTTATTCTAGCAACTTTTATAACAGCAATATTTAAAATCTGTCCCTGTTTTGGGATTTTGCCCCTCACCCCATTATCTGTGGCCGTTTCCAGATTCTTTGTGCTAAGAGGTTGAGAGCTATGGTTTCAATTTGTAGCCGATACAAAAGTGAAACAGTACATTTCATACACACACACTCCACACACAATAATTACCAAAATATGTTTTAAATTTTGATTCACTTTGAGTCAGTTTTGTAATAAAATACTGTCAATACTTAATTGTATTCATTACACACACACACACTCCACACACAATAATTACCAAAATATGTTTTAAATTTTGATTCACTTTGAGTCAGTTTTGTAATAAAATACTGTCAATACTTAATTGTATTCATGCCCCTAATTATTCAAAATTAATTTAATTTAGACTACTTATTTCTTTCCATATTAATTTAAGATGAGACATTTATTCTACGTTAACAGCTTATTACATTTCTGGAAAGTAACCCTAATGACTTTTAATCTTGAGTCTTGTACTGGAGTAAAACAGCTTGCTAGGGGGAAACAATATTCTGCAGTTTTTTTTAGCCCTTTTCTTCCCAAGGACCGCATTATACTGCACAAAACTATCCCGCATATAAATGGCTTGTCACATAATTCGGGTTAAGATCTTCAAGCAAACTCCACCGGTACATTTAACCCAAGATGCCGTCTCTCCTAAGTTTACTTCTTGTTCGGTATTTTGTAAGTCGGTTCCGCACTATTCCCTAGTTTTAGAAATTAAGATTCGAAATGATAAATCCATTCATTTTAAACTTACGCACCGTGTATGTTTAAACGGTGTTATGGACCTCCCCCAAAAAACACTAGACAAGTAGTATGAAATATATAAAAATCATCCACCACGACTTATAAGTACGCGTGTGGTTAAAAGTGCATTTGTATCCAGCAAATACGCAAAGATGATTAATTGTACAAAACATTTTGCAAAAAATGTTACATGAACCAACATTACGAGGCGACAGATTATAATCAAAATATATGGGACAGCACCATCAGTTTTATGAATACTTTTCCACTGTTTCAAAATTTGTTGTTATATTTCGTTGCAAGTTTAAAAAGCCACACATTTTGGCGAAATTGAAGTGTATTAACCCACCAGATGCGCAGTAGCAAGCCCCTCCCAAACCCGGCCTGCGAGCATGTTGACTACTCCGCCCACCGCTTGGAGCATGTTGACTACTACGCCCACTGCTTGGAGCATGTTGACTACTATGCCCACCGCTTGGAGCATGTTGACTACTACGCCCACCACTTGATTAAAACACAAGGTAATAGAGACCTTGTATATTATACGCGTATGGTGTATTAAAACATAAGCAAATAACAGGTAAGCCAAAGCTGTTCAACCTGAAAGATTTACTTTTAAATAGGCAAATGCCAACCTCTGATATACGAACTAAACCAGGAAGTAACTAGATAATCACCTACTAACCCCCACACAACATGGTTTCAGACCTGGTCACAGCACTATGACAGCCCTCCTCTCCTTCCTTGAAACTGTAAACAAAGCCCGGGACTCTGGACTTATTGTCTCCGCCCTACTACTTGACCTCTCTAAGGCCTTTGACACTATATCACACAGCCTTCTTTTAACAAAACTCTCAAAACTTAACCTATCTCCTTCATCCTTGAACTGGTTCTCCAGCTACCTATCAAATAGATATCAAGCAGTAAAATGGAAAAAGGCAACCTCCTCATTTCTAAATACCCCAACCGGAGTTCCCCAAGGCTCCATACTAGGTCCCCTCCTCTTTAACATATTCATAAATAATTTCCGTAACTCTATCCCATTCTTAAACATTATCCAATATGCAGATGACTCAACTATTATCTGCTCGGCCTCGTCTATCCCTACACTCCTCAAGCTTACTCAAGACACTTTTTTAACCACAGAGCAATGGATGAAAAGAAACCACCTAGCACTAAACGCCTCTAAAACCAAATTAATGGTGTTCACCCCCTCTAAAGTCACCTATTTCGATAGTAACACATTCTCTATTACTAGTCAAAACAACACACCTCTGGAACTGGTCTCAGAGACCAAATTACTTGGTGTCCAAATGGATAACCAGCTCAAATTCAACTCCCATATACAACTAAATATCAAAAAAACCCATCAAAAACTTGGTATGCTCTATCGACAAAAGCACTACCTTACACCTGCTACTAAAATCACTCTTTCTACTTCCTTTCTTATCCTCTCACGTCTCTATGGAGCACCACTTCTAACTAACATACAGTCCTCTCTGAAAACACAACTCTCCTCCTGCTACAACAAAATTGCCAAGTCCGCTACCAGCCACAAGTCCTCCACCCACCACTGTTCCTCTCTCCAACAACTACATTGGCTAGAACTACCCAAGCATCTCACCTATACTCAACTAACTCTTGCACACAAGCTCATTTTCAACCCCTCCCTCTGTCCCTCCCTGTCTTCTACCTTTAAAATGCATCTACCCAATAGAGTATTAAGGTCTAACAACCAAAATCTATTAGAAGTCTACAAACCAACTCGTCCCCCAGGCAAAAATCTTCTATCACATAGTTTAGCACGCCTCTGGAACTCCCTACCTCCATCAATTCGTATCACCTCCAACCATTTTATTTTCAAAAAATCTCTTCATTCATATCTAGTATCCCAGTGGGAATGCTCTTGCTTTCACCCCACATAACTAACACTGGTAATTTCCATCTTCCTTTCCTTCCCCTATTTACACCTGCAATATTCCCTTAGAATTTCTCCTATCTCATATACTCTTAGTGTTATTATTGTATCCACTAAAATACACCACGCTGTACCCCTTACGTGTAGGATTCCTGATATGTAACTGTACTTCTCATTAATTACTTTGCAACATTCCTTCTTTGTTTGTACCACCTGTAAGCTTCATCACTAGTTTGTATTATTTGTAAAAGTTTCATCTCTAGTTTGTATTCGCTGTAATGTTTCCTCTACTACTTTGTAATTGTTTGTTTGAATCTTTTACTCTTGTATAATTATCATGTTTAACCTATTGTAACTTTGATTGTTTGGAGCTTTTCTCCCCAGGACTCCATTGAAAACGGGTTCTTCTTGGCCCAATGGACTAGGGTTACCACCTGTCCCACTTTGCGAGGGACAGTCCCTCTTTGGGCAGTTGTGTCCTGCAAAAAAAAATGAAAAAATGGCAAATGTCTTGAGATTTTAGGACAATAATATTTCCTATATTTTATGTAATAGCTACATAAAACAGCCATTCTGTATCTGAAACACCTAAATGTTATAAGAAACAGAATAAGCAACTAAAATGCTACAAGAATAAGCTTTTATTTAGGCAAAAAAGTGAAGTACTGTCATTTGTACTGGCTGTGGGTATGTTTTTCCCTGCAAAATCTGATGTTTGTACCCAAAATGTCCCACTTTGGGCATCTGAAAAGGTGGCAACCCTGCAATGGACTATCCTGGTAAACCAACTGCAAATAAAAATAATAAATAAAAATAAATAAAATAAGTAACTACCAAAGTTTTCTTACAAACTTATGTGAAGTTGGGAAGACGGTTATATTACAGTGTAGTGCCTCGCGGGCGGTACTGCGCAGCTTGGGGCGTGGTATACTTTGATTGACAGTTAACATGCTATAGCGCCACCCCTCGCCGGCAGTACTACTACGACGAATACATTGGAATTTTTATTATTTTATTATTTCTAACTAAATGTAAGTTAAATAACTTTGTGACTGACGGAACATTTTCTTTTGTTAAGTAAGGGAGCAAATGCAATGGATGCTATTTCATAGGTTCATAGGTTCATACTAGGCTATCTGCCCAAGGGCATTTATAAGCCTAGCCCATAGTTATGTGGCTTTCGCCACCCCTTTAGTTTGAATAAAACCATGCCTATTATTTTGCTGTGCCTCTGTCAAGCAGTGACACTGAAGTAATCCCTGGGGTATATCTGCGATCTCCCATCCATTGGTCAAGATTCCTCTTGAACAAGGCCAGCGAGGTGCTCTGCCTCACATGTACCGGGATTTTGTTCCACAGCATAGGGAGTCTCTGGGTGATGAATCTGTCCCTCCAGCACGTTCTATTAATAACTGTGTCAAGGTTTAAGTCTCCCGCCCTTGTGGTTCTGAGGGATCTAGATTTTTTGAGGTGAAGCATATTCATCAAATCTGGGTTTGACATGGCCTTATATGTCAAGCACAGGTCACCCCTGAGCAAGCGGTATGAGACTGAATAGAGCTGGAGTTCTTTCAGTCAGGCAGCATAAGACATATTTTTGATACCCTTTATCCTTTTGGTGAGGAACTTTTGGGGCCTTTCCAGCTGCTGCAGGTGTCGGGTCAGATACATTCCGAATGGAGCATTGTACTCAATCATAGGTCTAATGAGTGATGAGTACAGGGGGACGATGACCTCCCTTGATCTAGATGTGAATCCCTTCATGATCAGGTGGGCAATGTAGAAGGTTTTCCTGACTACTTTAGCGACATGAGTGTCAAACGAAAGGCTAGTGTCAACCTGGGTCCCCAGGTCCCTGATGACTTCTTCTGTGCTCAGTGGATTGCCACCTATATGGTAGCTAGGGGTAACCTTGTTTTTCCCGAAGGGTATGACTATGCATTTCTTGGCGTTTAACTTTAGGCCATGGCTCTGGCACCAGTTATCCGTTTCTGTGAGGCCCTTCTGAAGGATATCTGTGTCAGAAGTGTTTTCGACTATGGCGCCCAGTTTGCAGTCATCTGCAAACTTTGTCAGCCATAACCCTCCTGTGTTTGCTTGTACTTCCGAAAAGTAGATGCCGAGCAAGAGTGGACCCAGGACTGAGCCCTGTGGGAAACCACTTGTGACAGGCTTTGAGTCTGACATGGCTCCAGCAACTCTGACCCTGTGGGTTCTGTCACTTAGCCAGTTTGCAACCCATCTTGTGATGTATGGGTTTACATTCAAGCTGATGAGTTTTTCAATGATACCTGAGTGGGGTATTGTGTCGAAGGCCTTTGCCAGGTCGAGGTAGGCTGTATGGACTGCCTTTCCCTCATCAATGGCCTTGGTGACTGTTTCGAAAAAGTCAACCAAGTTTAAAAGGCATGATCTGCCTTTGACAAAGCCAAACTGGGTTGGATCCAAAGTCTGCAAGTTCCCTATGTCTTTATTTATGAGTTCCATTATGATCCTCTCCATGGCTTTGCAGATAAGGCTTGTCAAGCTAATGGGACGGTAATTTCCAGGGTCAGTGGAGGCACCGCCCTTGTGAAGTGGGACCACAGTCGCCGTGCGCCACTCCTTGGGTACGTATCCTGAGGTGATGCTAAGATTAAACAGCTGTCCTAACTGCGGGTTTAATTCCTCATTGAGTTCGTGGAGCACACAGCCGGGGACACCATCCGGACCCATGGATGCTGTGTTTTTTGCCTTGGAGAGAGCAGTTCTCACCTGGGCGTTGGAGATGTTTGGTGGGCTACAATCCTCTGGTATAGATATCTCTCCTTTTGGGGGGGGGGAGTTTGCACTGAACCTGTCAGCCAGTATGTTGGCAATGTGTGTAGGTTCAGTAATCTTCACATCATTTTGAACTAATTCTGAGCATATCTTGGAGTTTCCTCCTAGGTTTCTAACATAGCTAAAGAAGGCCTTATGATTGTCTTTTGTGTCCTTGGCGATTTTTCTCTCAAAATTTGCCTTGGATGATTTTATGAGAGCTCTTAGATTTTTACTTATAATGATCAAAGGTGTCTTACCTTTCAAGGATTTTGCTCTATCTTGTAGTAGCTTCCTCCTTTTGTTGTAGAGCTTGTTTATGGCTGGGGTCCACCAGACTGGACGCTTGCCCTTGGTACAAAGAGTCTTAGTTTTGTTTGGGATTGCCTGATCCATGCAGTCCTGTAGGTGCTGGTAGAAGGCATCTGTAAGTGATTCAGCGGTTTGAGTAATGTTTACCACTGGCTCAGGGGCCTTAAAGGAGACCACACTAGTTTTTAGAAGTGTGAAGTCGGCTTTTGAGAAGTTTTTCACTATGGTCTTTTTTATTTCAGGTGGGGGCGGGATGAGGACCTCCAGCGAGAGTAGTTTATGATCTGATCTCACCAGTGAGGGGTATACTTCCGGTGTTGAAAATTGTGATCCCATGTTCGTGATGATGAGATCAAGTATGTTTTCTCCTCTTGTGGGGATGGTGACTAGTTGTTCCATGGCATTTGAGTTTATGAACTCCAGGAATCTTTGGGCTAGAGTGTTTGAGCATGAGTAGTGTTCCCAGTCTATATTAGGGTAGTTGAAGTCACCTAGTATGATGGTGTTTGGAGATACATTTATCCCCTCCAGTGTTTTCAGGAAGGCCATGTGAGATTCCTGAGTTTGAGAGGGTGGCCTGTAACATGCTACAAATTGCAGAGCAGTCTTGCCTATGGTTAATTGCACCTGGATGGTCTCCGATGCATCGTGCGTTGCCACCAACCTTGAGGTGTGGGTGTCCTTTATGAATACGGACACCCCCCCCCTCCTTTTTTGGTGTTGTCCGGATTTTGGGGCCGGAACACATGATATGAGGTGAAACCTGATAGTGCTGGGGTGCTCTCAGGAGCCTTGAACCAGGTTTCTGTCACAGCACAGACATCGATGTTCTCCATACTGAGAAGGGCCTCGAGTGCGTGCATTTTGAGACTGAGACTTCTGGCATTGAGCAGCATTACCCTTAGTTTTTTTTCCTTTTTTGTGTGCTAGGGTGGTAGGTTTAGAATTTGAGCCTTGCCTAAAAAAGGCACTATGGGGGTGGCAAGAGCCTTTGCCAATATCCGGAAGCCCAGGGGTGACAGGTGCAAGCCGTCCCTTGCGAAGCAGCGTGGCTTGTCCAGTATGTCATCCCAGGCAGACAGACATTGGATCCCCTTTGAATGACACCGGAATTTAAGCCAATTATTAAAGCTGATCATCTTATCACTGTATTGTGGCATCATTCTAGGTGAAGGTAGGATACTGCTCAAGGTCAGGGTCATACCTGCTTGGGCTACATAGGTTCATAGGTTCATAGGTTCATAGGTTCATAGGTTCATACTAGGCTATCTGCCCGAGGGCATTTACAAGCCTAGCCCATAGTTTTGTGGCTTACGCCACCCCTTTAGTATGGGGAACTATACCCATTATTTTGCTGTGCCTCTGTTGAGCAGTGACACTGAGGTAATCCCTGGGGTATATCTGCGATCTCCCATCCATTGGTCAAGATTTCTCTTGAACAAGGCCAGCGAGGTGCTCTGCCTCACATATACCGGGATTTTATTCCACAGCATAGGGAGTCTTTGGGTGATGAATCTATCCCTCCAGCGTGTCCTATTAATAGCCGTGTCGAGGTTTAAGTCTCCCGCCCTTGTGGCTCTGACGGATCTAGATTTTTTGAGGTGAAGCATATTCATCAAATCTGGGTTTGACATGGCCTTGTATGTTAGGCAAAGGTCACCTCTGAGCAAGCGTGGCGACTGAATAGAGCTGGAGTTCTTTCAGTCGGGCAGCATAGGACAGATGTTTGAGACCCTTTATCCTTTTGGTGAGGAACTTTTGTGGCCTCTCCAGCTGCTGCAAGTGACATAATCAGAGAGCTCCTCAATGTCTCTTTTCATGTAGTCCAAGGAGGTACGTCTCAGGTCGTTGACACCAGCGTGGACAATGACTGAGTCGTACTTGTACCTGCTGTTGAGAGACCTGAGTGCTTGCGTTATGTGGCGGATTCTAGCACCCGACAGGCAGCTTACTGTGACCTTCTCCTTACTCAGGTCTGGTGAGCGGGACGTCAGTGTGTCTGACTATGGAGTCACCAATGACAAGTGTGTCTGGCACTGTGTTTGGCCTTAAGGGCTGTGACTCTTTGACACACTGACTGTGTGGTCTATGTGTTGCATGTGTTTGGTCCTGAGGTGGTAGTTGTTTGGGTGTCTGCTTTGGTGGCCTCTGCTGTTTAGGTAGACTTTTGATCAGAGCCTCTGAGTATGTCTTTGTTTGATTATGTGTATGATTTGAAGTTGTGATGGTACTATGTGTGACTGGGTATGTAGTGTGTGTGGTTACCTTCTCCTCCTGTCTGGTCTTGCCAGTCCTATGTTGAGAGAGCTCAGCCTCCAGTTTGGCCGTATAGTTGCATCTCTCGCATGTATTTGTGTTTTGTGGGAGAAGGAGAGGATTGTCTGTGTACATGAGGCAATTGTAACATTGCCTCAATATTCCCAGGTTCACCAGTTGAGCAGGAGAGGACACTAGCAACTGATCCCTCGACATGCTACAAGTAATAGATAAAAAAAAAAAAACTTACAAAAGACTCCGAGGGATGTGGGTTCTGGGCTGGTGGGGTACTATCTATAATAAAAGTGCTTTATCAAGGTGCAAGTACTGTAGGAGCAAGTGCTAGGCTTTACAGATAGAGAATAGTCTACTTGGGAATCAAGTAGAGATGAACTTTTTAGTTATAGGATACGCTGGTTAGATCAGCAGTACAGTTCGAGGAAGGTAGTTTTAAGGGAAAATTTGAAGAGTGGAATTTAGGTAGCCCGAATAGTTTAACCTTGTTTAACCGCCGCTGCTCTTGTGTGCAACAGTGGCAACTCTAAGCTTAAATCAGCTAACGCGTGCTTTATAGCAGGGGATGGAAAAACAGGAAATGACCCAAAATGGCCAACGAATTACTAGTTGCTGTCTCTAACCACTCCTCTGAGGACAACAAGCAGCTCAGTACTCCCCACTCCCACTGGTGAGTAAAGAAACTACCTCTGGCCACACAAGAAAATGGAGGAACACAGGAACCAAATACAAAGCCCAGGGATCAGCAAAATCTGATCACTGGAACAACTAGCTAAGAAAGTTTAGGAAAGGAGAAGTATTTTTGTTTTTTTAGTTTTTAGCAAACAGACAGAAAAATGCAGTAAATGCTTTGTTTTTCGACTAAATTGCTATCAAAGGCTGCTACACTTGAGTGTATTAGCCTGTTTGTTACTTTTAAGCAAAACTTTAGCCAACAAGTGCAATCAACAATTTAAGCAAAGAAAAACAGGAAAATAAGGTAATAAAACAGTAATATAGGCACAAACAGTAGTCGAAAAGCTCGAAAGATCGAAAAATGCAAAATAAAAAGTTTAAAAAATACTTATAATCAAGAAAGTTGCTTTTTCTGCTCTCTGCTGGCTTAGGAACTCTGCAGGGGACCACGAGGAGCTATGCCAAGTTCTCTAATGCCAGAAAAGCCCACCAAAGCGTGCTTTATAGCAGGGGGCTGGAAAAAACCAGGAAATGACCCAAAATGGCCAACGAATTACTAGTTGCTGTCTCTAACCACTCCTCTGAGGACAACAAGCAGCTCAGTACTCCCCACTCCCACTGGTGAGTAAAGAAACTACCTCTGGCCACACAAGAAAATGGAGGAACACAGGAACCAAATACAAAGCCCAGGGATCAGCAAAATCTGATCACTGGAACAACTAGCTAAGAAAGTTTAGGAAAGGAGAAGTATTTTTTTGTTTTTTTTTTTAGTTTTTTTTGCAAACAAACAGACAGAAAAAATGCAGTAAATGCTTTGTTTTTCGACTAAATTGCTATCAAAGGCTGCTACACTTGAGTGTATTATCCTGTTTGTTACTTTTAAGCAAAACTTTAGCCAACAAGTGCAATCAACAAATTAAGCAAAGAAAAACAGGAAAATAAGGTAATAAAACAGTAATATAGGCACAAACAGTAGTCGAAAAGCTCAAAAGATCGAAAAATGCAAAATAAAAAGTTTAAAAAATACTTATAATCAAGAAAGTTGCTTTTTCTGCTCTCTGCTGGCTTAGGAACTCTGCAAGGGACCACGAGGAGCTATGCCAAGTTCTCTAATGCCAGAAAAGCCCGCCAAAGCGTGCTTTATAGCAGGGGGCTGGAAAAACCAGGAAATGACCCAAAATGGCCAACAAATTACTAGTTGCAGGAAATTCCTTTTCAACATTTATAATATACTGTCTAAAACATATACGTGAAATGTGACTGGTTAATAAAAAATAGCTTTACATGTATTCGGTTGTGTATTCTTTTATTTATTTAAATTCGTTTACCGAAGTGGTGCACAATCACAAGTGACCATTTACAGGTACAGCCGGGGTAATGTACATATCCAAACAAAACAGAAAGTAGCAATATATAACATTGTGTAACCAAATGTTTCCAGTTACCTGAGCAATCATGTAACTTTGTTACATTTTATAATTAAGATAAAGCGTTTAAAATTAACAAAAGTAGCACAGTTACTAATATGTACGCTACATTAGAGAAACCTTAGGGAGACATTGTGGTTCTTAGGTGCATTTAAATATTTAATGACAGTTTAATATAAATGGGCTTAAAACACTTTGTACTCGGGACTTTATTTTAAGTCCCAGCCTAATTGACGCCAGACCCTTTCTTAAAGAAACATAAACACTTGCTGCTGCCACAAAACAGAAAAGAAACCTGCATTTCAAAAGGGATTGGAAGGTACGGAGGACAATGGTGGCCGTTTTCAACAGGACTCCACCAAAAATGATAATGAAGCTTCTCTGCAAGTAAAGATTTTCTAGTGATTATGGTGTCATTAAAATGGCTTTGATGGGGTAAAGTACCCATCAGAGGTTCCCAGGTCCATGAGATACCACTGAGTGCGATCCCCCTTGTGGTTTGAAATATTGACTGGGCGCCTTGCTATTCCGACCTTAAGTAAAAGTCAGAAGATGAAGCGTTTTTTTTTTCTCAGCAATGAGCATAGTTTGTTGACCTCTGTGGGCAAATGTAGTATTCTGTTAGAAGGGCGAGTTTGGTGAGTTTTGAAGTAATGCACCCGGCTGTAGGAATCTTTATTAATGGTCTTTTGGTCTTCAACATAGCATTAATGGTACTGATTATCTAGATAATATGTATGATTGTATTTGTGTACAATAAATAAAGTAGCACTGAACAGATGTTATTTATTCTTTTGATAACTGGGTAGGTAGGCTGATCCCCAGAGACCCTTTTCAGCTACAATCCCTTTTATAAGCAATACTTAGGATAAATGCATGCAAGCAAATCTGGAAGCACATTTATTTTTATAGTTAATTTTTATAACCAAATATCCACTTGAACATTACTGGGTTTCACTGTAGGACGTAGGAGAGGAAAAATCTTTATAGACTGGTGTCGCAGTTTTTGACAGGCATATTATGTATATCATGTCCTACCAGAGTTGCATATAACTTCAGTATATCTAAGTGACACCTGAACATGTACAATATTTTCGACCATTTGTCAAGTATAATCAATCACAGGCATACTGGGAATGTGAAGTTATTTGAGCTATGTTGCACTTCTTCTGAAGTAAGCCAGTTCAGAACTACAAAGTAATAGAAATGGTTTTACTAAAATGTTTTCAGTCCTGTTTACGTAAATACTGATGGCTGACACAAGTGCTCAAGACTGTTAAAGACATGAATATGTTTGCCTAATTATAGTCTACATTCCATAACTCATAAGTGGGTGAAGGGGGTGTTATGCTTATAGGTTCCTAGTACACTTTTCTGCTAATGTGTGTTGTAACTGGAGTGAGCAAATAAGATGGCAGATGCTTGTCCACAAGTGTAAGATTTAATGGCAATATCTTCTCGCATAACCCGGTGGATTTTAAGGCATACTGTTTTTTTTTCTTTTAGGGAACATGATACTGTTATACATGTGCGATACATCATGTATAAATATTGATTTTTATTGTCTTCTAACAGTGTAGTGCCTCGCGGCATACATGATTGACGTGAGTCAGAGTAGTTAGGGGCGGTGACGGGCGGGGTTTGCTACTGCGCATCCTGCGAGGCACTACACTGGTATATAGCCGGAAAGACTATATATATATATATATATATATATATATATATATGTATATATAAATATATATATATATATATATATATATATATATATATATATATATATATGTATATATAAATATATAAGGCGGCTGGCGCGTGCGTCCCTGTGTGTTTTCTACTCATTGGAGTAGCTGGTAATTGATCACAAAAGAAGATGGCAGTGGAATAAAAATGAATGCGTAAAACGTATTTTAGTCAATAGTGTTATTAATGTTACTAGAATTTTAAAGTTTTTCTAATAAACCAGTATTACTTGGGAGTCTGTGTCGTAACACTGAGCGGCCTATAAATACCTATGAATAACCGGAAGTTAAAGAGGTGAGAAGTATGAAACTACAAGGCAGTATTGACCAACTCTGACCCTCAGCGATATGCCAAAAAGGCAAATCACTTTCAAGGGGTAGGGAAATCTATGAGGACTGTGACGCTCTGCAGAAATAAAGACAGCTAACCATATGATGAACAACCTTGCTGGGTAGGCTTACGTAGGCCCTTGGGCCAATAGCCTAGTACCTACATATGAATGAAGGCAGCAGACACCAATGGCTAAGGCATTTCTGGGCGTGTGCTTACGTCGGAAAAGAAGCCATTGCAGTCCGTCTGTTCTGCTTTTGACAGTAGTAGTAGAATATAATTAGATTTAATTTACCTGATCTTTTCTTTCCAGCACGGATCGATACACTTCTGTATTTAAGGTCTACCTTTCTTTCCCCAGCAACACGTATTATAATCTATAATTACATTAGAGACGTCCGTCTCCCTAACTGAGGACATTGTGTCTTAAATAGGCGCCACTGCCAGTAAACTTTTTTCTTCTTTTCCTGCTCACTGATTGCGAAACTACCGGGCGTCGTCAAAGTGGTTAATACTGGTTACAATATGCAGCGCTGGCTGTCATTCAGTTGACGGGCGCTCGTGTAATTAACCCGTAAAGCTCTAGATTAATTTACCGCAGTATTGTTATTATACACTTAGAAGTTTACTATGGTTTGTGTTAGAATGCATTTTCTGAAGGATATGAAGTCTGAAACTCAAATGCAAGTCATTGCAAAACTATGGCTATTCTGCGAAATTCTGTACAGCTAAGAGATAACGCGGAACAAATGGGCATATGCTGAACACTTAGCAAACTTTAAGCTGACGTGGTGGTTAAATAATGTTACTTTATACTTATAAAACTTTTTTTGATGAATTACTGTACTTGGCATTTCTTATTTATTTATTTATTTATTTTACATTTTTATTTTACATTTGTTGACCGGGCTAGTCTAGCTGGATATATATCCGTTTACAGTAGAGGCCCGGGGAGAAAAGCTCCAGTTCAGTTAAAATTACAGTAATGAATATGATTAAAGCAAAATATTTAACAATTTTTCTACAAAGATTTCTAACAGGTACAAGAGAGGCAAAGCAATAACATTTCAGAAACTTATCAGTCTTACATTATAAGAGAGGATAACAAAAACATTTAAAATGTACAAGTCTAGTTCTATTAGTAACCTAGTAGGATGTAAAAACTAAGGATAGAATAGTTTGAGGCATAAGTTAAGATTAAATCTCATCTCCAGAAGGCATCAGGTAGGGGCTTAGTGAGAAGACTAAAAAGTAGTTGTATTTAGAATATATTTCAGTCGGGATTGGTACAGGGACATAGCCAATGTGAAATAAGATGTTCTTTGATTTGTTTTTTAAATAGAGAGGTAGATTCAAGAGAAGTTATATTCTGAGGAAGTTGATTCCATACTTTACCTATAGAATTAGAAAATAATGCATCCCCAACTTTATTGTATGATTTAGTTATTGATACTAGGAACTTATTTGCAGAACGAAGTGTGGTTAGGTTCATAGGTATCGATTTTAAAAAATGTTCGGACTGAATATTTGCCAGATCCTGTACCTCTCAACCTCTTTGTGCAAGAAATCTGGACAAAGAGTAAAATAATTGGGGGGCAAAGGACTAAAATAGGAACATTTATTTTATTTTTATTTATTTATTTTACATTTGTTGACTGGGCTAGTCTAGCTGGATATATATCCATTTTCAGTAGAGGCCCGGGGAGAAAAGCTCCACACAGATAAACAAAAATATAAAAAGTATAAAAATATTGTTACATGGTAAATACAGGATTAATAAACCAAATAAAACAGGAAGTTTTTACATTTCAGAGATCAGAACACATTAAGAAAAGTAACAGTGAGCATAATATTGCTTAAGAAAGCTAAAACAGTTATAATAACCAAATAAAACAGGAAGTTTTTACATTTCAGAGATCAGAACGCATTAAGAAAAGTAACAGTGAAGATAATATTGCTTAAAGCTAAAACAGTTATAATACAGTAAGAGTTATGTACAATAGTTCACAACAGGTTCAAGGATATAAGCAATAAGTTGATTAGAGTTTAAAAGGTGTCAGTCATAATACAAGATTGGGGCGGATTCACGAAGGCTTACACGGAGTTTAAGAGTAGTGTAAGCCTCCGTGTAAGCCTCCCGATCCAGGAACAGCCCAAACCTCCGTGTAAGAGACAGCTAAAACGTCTCTTACACGGACTGGGCGTGGAAATGCTCAATACCTCAGTTGCAGCTCAAAGATATGCAAATGAGGTATTTGAGCGATCCAGGAAGCCCAAACCAGTCCGTGTAACGGACGTTTTAGCTGCAGAAATGTACTCAGCTGACAATTGAGTACATTTCTGAAAAACTGACAACGGAGCTATGTCAGCTCCAAATAAAGGTTGCATATGTGTCATCTAGCATGCCAATGGCCAAATATGTGGCCATTGGCATTAAAAAGTGTTGCAAAATTATTTAAAATAGCTTTTTTTTTTTTCGGGGGATTTTGATGTTTAACTGCAGCGCACACCCGCGCAAACAGGGTGCGCTGCCTAAAAGTGAAAACCGAAGCTTATAAGCCCACAATTGTGGGTTTTATGTAGTACATGGAATGACAATGCAGGGACTAGCAGACCAAAAACAATATGGCCACCGTGTAGTGGTTGCCAAGGGGGGGAAGATCAGTGTAAGAGATGTAAGTAAGCATTACAAGGCAATCTTATGTAAATGAGGGTTACAATACTGAATCATACTGCCACATAGCTAATGAGCACTTTTCGAGTAGTGTAAGAGTTACAGAAGGGGGAGGAATAGAGTAAGAGGTAGGTGACATCACGGGGGGGGGATGATAGAAATAAATGTATCACATTGGAGGGCAGTGTAACGTGACAGATGACAGACATCAGGGAGGGAGGGAGGTGTGTCCCAACAGAACACTAGGAAAGTCAAGAAATAGAGGGTGTACACTATCCCTACACTCAAACTTTCTTGATATACGTGCATGCACGCGTGTGCGCGCGTGTAAGGCAGGCTCACCATGTGGGAGCATGTTGCAAACCGTTTACAACGGTTTGCACGGGCGTGCACGTGTGTAAGGCAATGTAAACATCAGGAAGCCTGTTGCCTGATGTATAAGGCAGTGTGCGCGCATTTTACCATGAATCAGCCAAGTCCAAACCATGTAAGTATGTGTGCGCGCGTTTAAGTCACTGTGAGCGTGCTTATGCTGGTGTGCACATTGCTCCCCCTGAGGAAACAGAGGAAAAAGGAAACAACCAGATTACAAGGAAGCTGTCAGAGAATACTGCTGGAGTTAATTGGTGATAACAATTAGAAGCAGGCAATTACACAGGCAGACTAGAAGCCCAACCCAGCACTTAAAACACTGCACACAGCAGTGCAGGGTGTTTCTCTCAAGAGATACTGCAAGAAAGGAGTAAGCTATCAGAATTGAAAACTGAAAAAGCTGAACTCAGAGCAGAAATGCTACTGGCTGCCATAGCTGTTATAATCAGGCATAGGCAAATTGCTGAGGGTGGTGACAATGCAGATGCTGACAGACAACCCAGAGTGAGGAGAAGGAGAAGAGTATACAGGCCCAGGGTCACCTACCATGGGTTACATGAGCTGGAGATAGTAGAGTGCTACAGAGTGGACAGAGACCTTCTGCAGCAAATTGTTGAACTGTGCAGGCCACGTCTCACACACAGAACCAACAGAGGGGAACCTATCCCAGTGGAAACCAAGGTATGTGTAGGCCTAAGAATACTAGCAACAGGTACCTTCCAGAGACCAACTGGCGATATAATGGGGATATCACAGGCATCAGCCTCCAGGGTACTGCACCAGTTCCTGGATGCCATGTCAGCAAATGTCGGTGATCATGTATATTTCCCCAATGCCCGTGAGGTTATTGGCCAGCAATATGCGTCTCTTCCAGCAAATAGCGGGATACCTGAGGTACTGGGTGCAATAGACTGCACGCACATACGCATCAAAGCACCAGCCGGTGAGCGGGGTAGAGCCTATATTAACCGCAAGGGATTCCCCCCCATCAACTGCCAGGTCGTGTGTGATGCCCAGGGCATAATAATGAATGTGTGTGCTGGCTGCCCTGGGAGCTACCACGATTCCCACATCTGGCATCTGACGCAGCTGTACCAGTCATTTGCCAGTGGGGACTTCCCACACGGACACCTAGTGGGGGATGCAGGTTATGCACTTGAGCCGTGGCTGATGACACCCATCAGAAATGCACACACACCTAAACAGGAACGCCATAATGAGGCACACGCACAAACACATAATGTCATAGAGCGTGTGTTTGGGCTGCTCAAGTCACGGTTCCGGTGTCTGGACACATCTGGTGTAGCCTTGCAGTACACACCAACTACATGTACCCAAATGATCATGATATGTGCTATGCTACATAATATGATCCTGTGGAAACAGCTGCAGCAGGACCAGCATAGGGCTGGGCCAAACATACCCCCACCATTGCCAAGGCCAGCACAGGCAGAGGGTGACTTGGAGGAACAACCTGACCTTGCCCCAGTAGGCAGAAGGAGGCGTGCCCAGTATGCCCTGGCCTTGGCAAAGAGGCAACGCATGGCACATACACTGGCTCAGTAGGAACACTGGGACTGATACCCCCTCCAACTCACTCATATAGTAACAGGGACGCCTAACATGACACAACCTGCTTCCAAACATGTACAGGGAGTGTAGTATGTGCATCCAACAGAGGCAGCCCTGCAGCACCACCTGAGGCATGAAGGCCATGTGTTAAGTAATGTAACACCATGTACCATATGCACACCTGAGGACCCTGACTAACATCCACCCTCACCAATCATGAACCACAAAAACACAAACCCAACTTCATAGGTACCACAAGGGATAGAAACCTAGATGTAATGTTACCCAATGCCAGAAGTATAAACAGCAAGATGCGTGCAGTGTAAACACACACAGTATAGAGAATGTAGATATCAGTGCTGTAATAGAAAACTGGGTCAAAGCCCACATCAGCACCCTAACACTACCAGGTCACACCTCATACAGTGATGTACAGCTGCAAAACATGGAACAAGCTACAAAACGAGGGTGACTAGCAATAAATGTCATGGATAACCACACCCCCATGTTGGTACCACAACAAGAAGCAGCATGGATTAGCCATGGTCAAATACCAATGGCTAAAACTGCCTACCACTATATAGCTTGCTGCAGACCACTGTCCTAATAGCAGGAACTGCACCAGGCCTATGTTGGAATACATGAAGATGTCAAGCCCCCCCAAACCACATTATATTGCTTGACTGAAAATACCTACACATACACCATAGTTTCATAGTTTACTACTAGGCTATCTGCCCTAGTGCATTTATAAGCCTAGCCATAGTGATGTGGCTATTGCCACCCCTTATAGTGGTAATAAGTGTACAGAATAGATTCTGAATATTGTGCCTCTGACTTAGTAGTGACACATTATGACCCCTTTACTTAATCGAATTAATTGACTGTGTCTCTGTCTAGTAGTGACACAGGGAGGACCCCTGGGGTAAACCTACGATCTCACATCCACTTGTCCAGATTTCTCTTGAAGAGAGTCAGTGAGGGACTCTGTCTAACATGAACTGGGATTCTGTGCTAGAGTGTGAGAAGCCTCTGAGTTATGAATCTGTCCCTCCAGCATGTCCTATACATGTATGTGCTGAGGTTCAAATCTTTAGCTCTCATGGTTCTGATGGATTTGGATTGCTTGCAGTGGAGCATGTCCACCAAATCCTGATTGGACATGGTCTTGCATGTCAGGCATAGGTCACCTGTAAGTAGGCGGTATGCTACTGAATAGAGCTGGATTTTCTTTAGTCTGGAAGCATATGACATGTGTTGTAGACCCTTGATCCTCTTGGTAAGGTACGTTTGGGGTCTCTCCAGCTGTTGCAAGTGCTGGGTGAGGTATATACCAAATGGGGCTTTGTATACAATCATGGGCCTGATAAGGGAGAAGTATAGGGGTACAATGACCTCCTTTGATCTGGATGGAAAACCCTTCATGATAAGGTGGGCAAGATAGAAAGTCTTTCTAACCACTTTGGCAACATGGGTGTCAAACGAGAGGTCACTATCTACATGGGTCCCCAGGTGTCTGATTTGTTTTCTGTGCTCAGTGGGTTGCTGTCTATGTGTTAATTTGTGGGTACTTTGTTCCTCCCAAAGGGGATGACTACACATCAGTTGCATTCAGTTTCAGGCCATGATTCCGGCACCAGCTATCTGTTTTTGTGAGGGCATTCTGTAGGATGTGTGTGCCGGCTGATGTATTCACTATGGTGCCTAGGTTGCAGTCATCTGCAAACTTTGTCAGCCACAACCCTCCTATGTTTGCTTTCACATCTGAAAAGTAAATGCCAAATAAGAGGGGTCCCAGGACAGATCCTTGTGGGACACCACTTGTGACTGGCTTTGAATCTGACAAGGCACATGCAATGTCGATTTTATGGGTTCTGTTTTTTAGCCATTTTGCAACCTATCCTGTGACATATGGTTTTATATTTCAGCTGTTGAGCTTGTCTATGATGCCTGAGTGGGGTATTGTGTCAAAGGCCTTAGACAAGTGCAGGTAGGCTGTGTGGACCATATAGCCCTCATCAATGGCCCTACTGACAGTTTCAAAATAGTCAACTAGGTTCAAAAGGCAGGATCTGCCTTGTACAAAGCTGAACTGGGTGGGATCAAGAGTCTGTATGTCACCAATGTCTCTGTTTAAGAGCTCCATAATGACTCTTTCCATAGCTTTGCAGACAAGGCTGGTTAAGCTTGTGTGGTGGTAGTTCCCAGGGTCTGTGGAGGCATCTCCTTTGTGGAGTGGGACCACTGTTGCTGTACGCCAGTGTTCAGGTACATATCCTGTAGCAAGGCTAAGGTTAAATAGCATTTGTATATAAGGGTTTAGCTCCTTCTGGAGGTCACGTAGCACGCAACTGGGGGTACCATCAGGTCCCATTGATGCTGTGTTTTGGTCTTTGCTGAGTGCGGCTCTCACATGGACATCTGAGATGACAATGAGGTTACATTCAGCTGTGATAACTATCTTCTTTTGGGGGTGAGGGAGGGAGAAAATTGCACTGAACCTGTCTGCCAGAATGTTGCCAATATCTGTCGGGTCACTGAAATTTATGTTGTTGTTTACCAACTCTGAGCATATCTGAGGGTTCCCACCCAGGTTTCTGACATAACTGAAGAAGGCATTGTGGTTATCTTTATTGCCTCTGGTGATTTTTGTCTCAAAGTTGACCTTGGATGTCTTTATGAGAGAATGTAGCTTTTTACTAGTGCTGATCACAGCTGCCTTCCCTTTAGGAGATTTAGCTCTGTCTTGCATTAGTATCCTTCTTTTGTTATACAGTTTGTTTATGGCTGGGGTCCACCAGACAGGCCACTTTCCCTTGGTGGAGAGGGTCTTGGTTTTATTTGTGATTGCATGGTCCATGCTTTCTTGGAGATGTCCGTAGAAAGCGTCTGTGAAGGAGTCACCATTGTGTGTTGTGGTTTCCACTGGCCCAGTGGGCTTAAAGGATACCATCTCAGTCTGAAGAAGTGTGAAGTCAGCTTTTGAGAAGTTTGTCACTATACTCTTTGTATTATACTAGCACCGACACATTTGTAGATAATTTCCCAGAATCCATCAAACAAAATGGACATGCAAAATGTAACACTTCCACAAGAGGGGTAAGCATACTGGATGTGATAATCAGAAATATGTGTACTGTATGCCAAGATGAGAAGTCTATCCCTCACTGGTAAGATCAGACCATAGAGTAATCACACTGTAGTTACACATCCCGACCCCAGTCCCTGGCCAGAATACCACAGTGGAACACATGTATAAAGCATAGCTTGCACCCCTACAAACCAATGTGGAATCCATGAAAGGCCCTGTGCAAGTCCAGAATATGGGACACACTGCAGAACATGTTATACAGGCATTCCATGAACACAGCCAAGAGTGCTTGGAGTCTGCAATCACAAATAACAACAAGACACAATGCCATACACCCAGGCATCTGGCATGCTGGACTCCAGCAATTACTAAACCATTGAAGAGAATGAGGAAGCTACCACATGATAGATCAAACATAAAAAGTGAAGTAATCAGTGATCACTAGTATGGCAATAAAATGTGTCCACACATACAATCCACTAAGGCCAGGCAAAACAAGTAGAATCTGTGAATCCAGAGGCAATGTGACACCTGTCCCAAGTACACACACAACAACAACTCACCCCAATAAATATAAATATATGTGATAGACGCAACCAGGTAGCCAAACCGGAGCCTGAGCACCCCCAAATCAGTACTGTCAAAAGTAGTCAGGAGGACAAGGTAACCACATACACCACAAACCCAGTCCCACATAGACCTACAACGACTGTAAACCAAACACATAAACACAAAAACATTCCCAGAGGCCCTAATTACAAACACACAACACCAACACAAGCCTCCAAAGCAGACACCCAATAAAACAACCTCCAGACATAGCACATGTAACACATAGTACACAAAGCTGGTGTGCCAAACAGTCACAGGACAGAAGGAGAAACAACATGCCTGAAACAGTTGTAATAGGTGACTCCATAGTGAGACATGCTACTGTTCCAGGGATGGCTTGCACCTGTTACCCATGGGCGTCTGGATATTGCCTAAGCCTTTTGCAACCTACAGAGATCCTTTTGTAGGCAAGGCAGAAAAGACTAACCCACCATCATAGAAAACAAAACTGGAAAGAAACAGAAGGGTAATGCTGATCAATGCCAGATGTGTAAACCTCAATATGCATGCTCCTGAGACCCTCCCCAATATGGAGAACATCGATGTCTGTCCACTGATGGAAACCTGCTGCAAGCCTCGTGACAGCACACCAGCACTACCAGGTAATACCACATATCATGTGTTATGGCCACAAAACATGGAACAAAACATAAAAGGAGGGTGAGTATCCATATTCAGCACAGACACATATACGTCCAGTGAACTGACAATGCTTACGTCATTGCAGTCCACCCATGTGCAACTAACCGTAGGCAAGACTGCTGTACAGTCTGTAGCATGCTACAGACCACACTCTCACACACAGGAACCCCACCCCGCTGTCCTGAAGACAGTGGACAGTATGAATGTACCACCAAATACAAAACAAGGTACACACAAATTACCACATAGGTGGTAAACCATTATGTATGGAAGGAGTAATCAGGGACCTAGTGACACAAGTGGACAGTAACCTGTTATGTGACAGTCACATTGCCAATTGGCTAGGAAGACTGTCTATATTGGACACTGTATCATGAAAGGATTCACATCTACATCAACAAAGGTCATTGTGTCCCTATACTGTTCCCTTATCAGACCATAATGTAGTACAATGCCTCATTTAGGATGTACATTACCTGGCACCTGCAGCAGTTAGAAAGACCTCAAAGGTACCTCACCAAGAGTTAGAAAGGGTCTCAAATATATGTCATATGCTGCCTGGCTGTAGACACCACAGCTGAATGCAGTCACATACTGCCTACACAGAGGCATTGTATGTCTGTTGTACAAGTCCATGTCCAACACAGAAGTAATGGACATGCTCCACCCCAGAAAACTCAAAGCCATCGGAGCTGTGTGAGTCAAAGATGTCAACCTCAACACATAATCAAATAGGATGTGCTGGAGGGACAGATACCTAACCCTGAGGCTCTCCACACCCTGGAACAGAATACCACTACATGTTAGGCAGAGCCCCTCACTGACACTCTTCAACAGGAAGTTTGCAAAATGGATGGATAATTTAATTGTAGATGTACACTGGGGGTCTTTACTGTGTCATGTCCAGACAGAGGCACAGCTAAGTAAATCATAAATGGCCATAATATTCACATAGCAAGGGGTGGCAAAAGCCACACACACTGTGGCTAGGCTTACAAATGCCCTAGGGTGGATAGCCTAGTATGAACCTATGAACCTATTATGATACAAATTGTACAGGACACTAAGGATAATCCCAAGGCTGCTGCAACTGATGGTAGGAAGCGTGTTGTGAATTCCCAGATATGCTCTGGATCGCACAAATATTACAAACAACATACCAAACACACACACGTATTGCCAACATACATCCTGACAGGTGCAGTGCAACCCCCCATAATGCAAAATATCTTTCCCAGCAGACTGCTGCCTCCCTGACATTATGTCAGCCTTACCACAGGATATGTACCCAAAGAGCAGTGTACAACAACAGTGGTCGTTCTCAAGAAAGGTGTCGCCTGAATGGATACTAAGAACAACCACCACAGAATCCTGAGAAGCTTGGTCTGCACAGCTATGGAAAGGATCAGCATGTACCGCAGACATAAAGATATTGGGGATCTATTGACATCCGACCCTACCCAGTGTGGGTTTATTAAGTGCAGACCCTGCCCCTAAACATGTGTGACTCAGTTGAAACAGTAATTGAGGTCACTGATGAGGGCAATGTGGTCCACACAGCGTAGCTGGACCTTGCAAAGCCTTCCATACAATACCCTACGTGTTCAATATAGATATGCTCACCAGCTTATATATACACCCCTATGTCTCTAGAGGGGTTGCAAACCAGACCAACGACAGAACTGACATGGTCAGACATGCTGCAGCCATGTCAGACTACAAACCACATATAACAGGTATCCCACAAAGCTTGGTCCTGGGACCTTCCCCATCTGGTATATATGCCCCATAGGTACAAGCCAACATGTAAGGACTGTGCCTGAACATGTTTGCAGAGGACTACAAACCGCCCAACATATCTGACACTCCAGCTGACACAAGCATCCCACAAAAGGGCCACATAGAAACAGACAACTGGTGCCATAGCCATGTCAGCAAGTTAAATGGAGAAAACTGTATGGTCAACCTCTGTGGATATACAGTAAGTGACCACCAATTACCACATAGGTGTTAACCCATTACATACTTAACATGTAATGACAGACCTGGGTACACAAGGTGATAGATATCCTGCATTGGACAAACATGTGGCTGTAGTGTTAACAGAAACAATCCATATACCAACCTAATCATGAAGGTTATGACATCTAGATAAGGGGAGGTCATTGTGGTTCTGCAGTTATCCTTCATCAGCGTTACAATTGACTACAACAGCCCCTGTGGGTGTACCTCAGCAGACACCTCCATCAACTGTAAAGTCCACAACAGTACCTCACCAGGAGTATCAAAGAGCTTGAACAGATGTAATGTGTTGCCTGATTAAACAGAGTGCAACTCCACACACTGCCATGCTGGCCACCCAGATGCAAGCTGTGCCTGATGTAGAAAGCCATGTCCAAGCTGGAATCAATGAACATGCTGCACCTTGTACAATCTGAATGGCAGTGAACTATGCACATGAGGGACCTGAACCCCAGCACTGACATACATAGGACAAGCTGTACTGCATTATCCATAACACAGAAGCCACCCCACGCATGAGTAAACTACCAGTACAGGTTATCCATAGAGTCACTCGTTGATTCTCCTCAACAGGAATCTTAATGAGTGGATGGGAGATGGTAGGTTTACCCTGGGTATCACTGTTATGTCACGGGTAGACAGAGGCACAGTATACTAAACATGACATATGTCATGGCAAACTACACTTACAATGTGTTGAAGGACAAACACACTCTCTGACTAGCATTAGAAATGGCCTAGGGCACATCGGTAGTGTTTGCCAATGTACACCTATGTTGTGGAATACACTACTGATGTTGGACGAGGCTGTTGTAAGTAGTTAATATCTGAACATAATGCAACATGGTCAGATAGGTTCATAGGTTTATACTAGGCTATCTGCCCTAAGGCATTTATAAGCCTAGCCCAGAGTTTTGTGGCTTACGCCACCCCTTATATGACAAAATACTGTGCCCATTAGTTTGTTGTGCCTCTGTCCAGCAGTGACACAGAGACGATTCCCGGGGTAAAGCTACGATCTCCCATCCACAGGTCAATTCCTCTTGAACAGAGCCAGCGAGGTGCTCTGCCTCACATGGACCGGGATTCTATTCCACAGCATAGGGAGTCTCTGAGTGATAAATCTATCCCTCCAGCACGTCCTATTCATATCCGTGCTAAGGTCACTTGCTCTAGTGGTTCTGGTGGATTTGGATTTTTTGAGGTGGAGCATGTCCATTTATTCCTGGTTGGACATGGCCTTGTATGTCAGGCGCATGTCACCTCTGAGCAGACGGTATGCGACTGAATAGAGCTGGAGTTTCTTCAATCTGGCAGCATATGACAGATGTTGGAGTCCCTTTATCCTTTTGGTGAGGGACTTTTGGGGTCTTCAAATTGCTGCAGATGTCGGGTGAGATACATCCCGAATGGGGCATTGTACTCGATCATTGGTCTGATAAGTGAAGAGTACAGGAGAACAATGACCTCACTAGATCTGGATGTGAATCCCTTCATGATCAGGTGGGCAATGTAGAAGGTCTTTCTAACCACTTTAGCAACGTGAGTGTCAAAAGAAAGGCCACTGTCAACCTGGGTCCCCAGGTCCCTGATAACCTCTTCTGTGCTTAGAGGATTGCCACCTATATGGTAGCTTGGGGTTACCTTGCTTTTCCCAAAGGGTATGACTATACATATTTTGGCATTTAACTTCAGGCCATGGCTCTGGCACCAGCTATCAGTTTCCGTGAGTCCCCTCTGAAGGATATCTGTGTCTGATGCACTTTCCACTATGGCGCCCAGTTTGCAGTCATCTGCAAACTTTGTCAGCCAAAGTCCTCCCATGTTGGCCTGTACTTCTGAGAAGTAGATGCCGAATAATAGGGGGCCAAGGACCGAGCCCTGTGGGACACCACTTGTGACTGGCTTGGAGTCTGACATAGCGCCAGCAACTCTAACCCTGTGGGTTCTGTCCTTAAGCCAGTTTGCAACCCATCTTGTGACATATGGGTTTACATTTAAGTTGGTAAGTTTTTCTACAATACCTGAGTGGGGTATTGTGTCGAAAGCCTTTGCAAGGTCAAGGTAGGCTGTATGGACTGCCTTTCCCTCATCAATGGCCTTGGTGACTGTTTCAAAGAAGTCGACCAAGTTCAAAAGGCATGATCTGCCCTTGACAAAGCCAAACTGGGATGGGTCCAATGTCTGCATGTCCCCTATATCTTTGTTTATGAGCTCCATTATGATCCTCTCCATAGCTTTGCAGACTAGACTTGTTAAGCTTATGGGGCGGTAATTACCAGGGTCCATAGAGGCACCGCCTTTGTGCAGATGTGCACAACTGGACCCTAACCAGGCTGTTGTGCTCACTATGGAAATGTAAAGCAGTGATAGGACTAAAGCCCAGGATACTGTCCACCACAGTGAAAGTACTGAACCACTACACTATACAGTACTACAGTGTTAGGTCAGTATGAACAGATGTTGACAATTGTATGCAAAGTATCCCATGCAAAACCTGCAGGCACAGTATAATCCCTGTTGTGTTCACACAAAAAGCATTTGGACAGTAACTACACAACATGACACAGAACACACAACCATAAACAGGAGATATTTGTTGAAGTTCACACTCATCCACAAATGTGATGGGCTGCTGAGTTCAACATATGGAAAGCTCACACTGGGCATGCTCACACACTTTGATAAATGAGACATCTTTCACACAACATACCATGGGAAGGCTGAACTGGGCATGCTCACACACTTAGTCCAAATATCAGTTTAGCATTTTGCCACATATATCTGGTATATGTATGTGTTATTCCAGTAACCAACAACATTATAGCAATCTGACCAGTGCTCACATTTAAATGACTACAGAGACATACATGATATAGTGGATTTCCCCCATATGCAAACATCTTCCACAGATACACAAGTTGTTCATACAAACAGGAAATGTTATGGCAATAAAGACCTGCAAACACAGCTATCAGCACCAAATAATGTGCATCTGACAGTTAAACATATGGGTGTAGAGGTCAACACTAGGCTGTTTGCCCTAGGGAATGACAGCTTATCCAGAGTGTGTGTGTGTGTGTGGGTGATTGTGGTTGGTCTGTGTGCAAGTCTATGTGAGGGAAATGTTCCTTTTGGCAACTGTGAAAACACACCACAGGATGTCCATTCCCCATTTCTAAACACTGATGATGTCAGCACCCTATAAGTATATCAGGAGAAAGAAAATCTCCCAGTAATCCGAATAGCGTGCTACGCTAATGTGTCCGTCTCTAGTGTCATAACATAGTTAGGTAGGGGGTTGAATGTGGCAAGTGTGTGTTAAGGGGGGTTAGTGTGTGTATGAAAGGAACATCCCTTTTGGCAACTGTGAAAACACACCACAGGATGCCCATTCCCCTTTCTAAACACTGATGATGTCAGCACCCTATAAGTATATCAGGAGAAAAGAAAACTTCCAGTAATGTGAATAGCACACTCTGCTAATGCGGCCATCTCTAGTGTCATAACATAGTTAGGTAGGGGTTTGAATCCAGCAAATGGCGAGTGTGTATGAAAAGAACATCCCTTTTGGCAACAGGGAAAACACACTACAGGATGCACATACCCCTTTCTAAACAATATCACAATTATTTATGGCTTTTGATTCCAGACATGTCACGTGTGTTTTGCTCACACAGAATGCCCATGTGTGCGGGTTGTTTCTCACAATAATGCATGACATCGATTAAACCAGTTATGGCAATGCACACATGATGTATGTGTGTGCCAAATACACATATGTACCTGTGACCTTCAATAGTTACCATGTGCGATGCCTGCCACATGTGAATACATGGTATTTGCACTGGGTAACATTATGACTGTGGTCTTCTGTGCAGGTGCTGCATGTGGGATGTGTATATACAGTGTGAGATGTAGATGCTATCAACCTAGTAGTGAGGGATACACACCTGGTCTGGGGCATATAGCCTCCATGGTGTTGATGAAGAGGTGCTGCATGTTTTCACCTGTTGTGGGAGTGGTAAGAAGTTGTTCCATAGCAATGCAGTGACTGCATGCTATGTACCTTTCAGCTAGGGTGTTGTAGCTACAGTAATTCATTAGCATTCAGTAATATGTCAGCATTCCTGGTGAGGGTATGATGCCAACCAAGGTCAGGGTTCTACCAGCCTGTGCCACTTGCTCAGTGAGCCCTTCCATGTTCCCTATCATGTATTCCAGTGAGGGACATCACACATCAGCTGTAGTGGCATGGACAATGACTGAGTCATATGTGTCCATGCATCTGACTGACCTGTATGCTTGTGTTATGTGGTGGACCATAGTGCCCCATGAGCATATCACTGTGACCTTCACCTTGTCCAGCCTGGTGAGCATGACCTCACTGTACCGGACAATAAAAGTACCTAACACAACTGCAGCAGGAGTGTTGTATAGCTGTACAGACTGTGCTTGTTTGGCACACAGGATTTGTGTGCTATGTGTTATGCGTGCTGTGTTCAGGCCTGTGTGCCAGCTGCAGAGGTGTCTGCCACTCAGACAGGATGCCATTCTTAGGCTCCACGAATGGCCCGGTGTGTTCCCGTGCTTGTATTGCTGTCAGTGTAGGTCTACATCAGACTGGTATTGCAGTCACTGTAGTATTTCATGCCACCTGACAGGTTATGCCAGTACTGGGTTCAGAGTGCTTAGTCCACAGTTTGGCTATGTGTTTCCATCTCATACATGTGTTGTACATCCATGGGTAGGGGATAGGGTTGACTGTGTACATGTGGCAGCTGTGACATTACTACATGACTCACATATTCCACAACTGTACCATAGAGGTGACTGACAACTGACCTTTGCACATGCTTCCATAGTATTGAGATTGCATTGGTGATTAATAGCACATAGGGCCAATGGTGAACAAGATACATAGGTTCATAGGTTCATACTAGGCTATCTGCCCTGGGGCATTTATAAACCTAGCCAGAATGTGTGTGGCTTTCACCATGCATTGTAAATCTATCTTGCTATGCCCTTTTCCAAGGTTAGTATACTGTGCCTCTGTCTAACAGTGACACATAAGTGATACCCAGGGTAAACCTACAATGTCCCATCCAGTCATTAATATTCCTCTTGAAGACAGTCACTGAGTGGCTCTGCCTAACCTGTATTGGGATAATATTCCAGAGTGAAGTGAGCCTCTGAGTTATGAATGTGTCCCTCCAGCATGTCCTATGTATATCACTCCTGAGGTTCAAGTCTTTCCAGCGTGTAGCTTGATGGGATTTGGATATTCTGAGGTGCAGCATGACCATTAAGTCAGGGTTTGACATGGCTTTATATGTCAGGCACAGATTGCCTATGAAGAGGCAGTATGCCACTGAGTAGAGCTGCTGTTTCTTTAACCAGTCAGTATGTGGCATCTGTTTGAGCCCTTTGATCCTCTTGTTGAGGTACTTTTGTGGTCCTTCCAGTTGCTGCAGGTGTCTGGTAAGGTGCATGCCGACAGGGGCATTGTAGTCAATTATGGGCATGATGAGGGATGAGTAAAGAGGCACAATGTCCTCCCCTGATCTACATGTGAATCCCTTCATGATGAGGTGGCCTATATAAAATGTTTTTCTAACCACTTTGGCCATGTGGTTGTCAAATGAGAGAATGCTATCAACCTGTGTACCCCAAGGTCCATAATTCCTTCGTCTGTACTTAATGGATTAACACATATGTGGTACTTTGTGGTCACTTTGTTTTTGCCAAAGGGATGACTATACACTTTTGGCATTCAGCTTGAGGCCATGGCTGTGGCACAAGTCATCTGTTTCTAAGAGGCCCTTTTGGAGGATGCGTGTGTTGGCTGGAGAGTTGATTATGGTGTCCAGTTTGCAGTCATCTGCGACTTGCTCAGCCACAGTCCTTCCATGTTGGCCTGTACCTCTGATAAATATATACTGAACAAGACAGATCCCAGGGCTGTGCCTTGTGGGACACCACTTGTAACTGATTTTGAGGCTGACATGGCTCCGGCAATTCTAACCATGTGTGTTCTGCCCTTGAGCCACTATGCAATATCTGTAGTGACATAGTGGTTAATATGTACACTGGTGAGCTTCCCTAGAATGCACAAGTGGGGTATTGTATCAAAGGCTTATGCAAGGTCCAGGTAGGCTGTGTAGACCACCTTCCCCTTGACAGTGGCCTTGGTGACTGTTTCAAAGAAATCAAACAGGGTTGAGAGGCAGGATCTGCCATTAACAAAGCCAAACTGTGTATGATGCAGTGTCTGTAGGTCCCCAATATCTATATTTATGAGGTTCATGATGATCCTTGCCATAGCTTTGCAGACCAAGCTATACAGACTTATGGGGCGATAGTGTCCAGGATCCGTTAAGGCACCACCTAAATGTAGAGGGATCACTGTTGCTGTACGCCACTCTTTGGCCACATATCATGTAGTAAGGCTGGGATTGAACAGTAGTGTTATGTCTGGGTGTAGCTCTTCTTGGTGTTCATGTAGGACACAGCCTGGTACACTGTCTGGTCCCATTGATGCAGTGTTTATTGCTTTGGAGAGGGCAGCTCTTACCTGAGCATCTGAGATGTCAGGGGGGGGGCAGCACTCTGCTGGGAGAAATATTTGCCCTTTTGGTGTGGAGGTGGGGGAGAATGTAGCAGTGAACCTGTCCACTAGGATGTTGGCAATGTCTGTGTGTTTGGTATTTCTTTTGACATCTTGGACTACCTCTGAGCATATCTGGGAATTACCACCCAGGTTCCTAACATAACTACAGAAAGCCTTGTGATTATCCTCAGTGTCTTGTGGAATCTTCTCTCAAAGATGGCCTTAGACAATCTTATGAGTGCCTGTAGTTTTCTTCTGATACTCATCAGTGATGCCTTCACATTTTGTGAGTTTGTTGTATCATTTAGTAGCTTCATCCTTCTATTGTATAGCTTGTTTATGGCTGGTGTCCACCACACAGGACGTCTGCCTTTGGAGGATTGGGTCTTGCTTTTATTTGGGATTGCATGATCCATGCATTCCTGAAGGTGTCCATAGAATGCCTTTATACAGGTATCTGCAGTCTGGTCCATATTTTCAACAGGCCTGGGGGCTTTGAAGGTTTCCACATCATTTATGAGGAGTGTGAACATGCTTTACATGAGTTGTTGACTGTATTCTTCTGTGCAGGGGGTGGCCTTGGGATGTGAATATCCAGTGAGATTAGTTTATGGTCTGATCTTACCAGTGAGGGATACACTTCTGGTCTGGAGCATAGAGTCCCCATGTTGGTGATGATCAGGTTCAGTATGTTTTACCCTCTTGTGTGAGTGGTAACAAGTTGTTCCATAGCATTTTGGTATATAAATTCTAGTAATCTGTGGGCTAGGGTGTTGGAGCTACAGTCATGCTCCCAGTCTATGTTTGGGTAGTTTAACCCACCCAATATAATGGTGAATGGACAGACCTACATATTTCCAACTGTTTTCAGGAAGGCCAAGTGTGGTTCTTGTGTTTGTGAGGGTGGTCTGTAGCAGGCTATAACCTGGAAGGCAGTTTTACCCATTGTTACTTGCATATGGATAGTCTCTGATGTTTGGTGCTTTGCCACCAACCTGGAGGTGTGGGTATCTTGGATGAATATCAATACACCCCCTCCTTTTGTGTTTTTGTGCAAGTTTTGGGCCTGAAAAGCATGGTATGAGGTATAACTTGGTAGTGCTGGGGTGCTGTTGGTAGCCCTGAATCCGGTATCTGTTACTGTACATATAGCGATGTTCTCCATGCTGAGGAATGTTTCGAGTGTGTGCATCATCAGGTTTAGAGTCCTGCAGTGGCATATATGACTGCTCACGTGGACAGATGCCAGGTAAGTCATATGCAAAGTGTCACAGGCAACGTACATGTGCACAGGAGAAACAGTGACATTCTGTCAAGTGAGACATGAACATACATATAGTAAGCTATGCAGATGTCACTAGGAGTCCACAGAAGCTGTGTAACTCTGCATGGCAGGTCGGATCAGTATTCCAGGGTAACTGCAAGGAAACATGCATGCAAACATAGCTACTGTAAGCAGGGCTGCATGTAGTCCATTGTACAACAAACAAGCTGTACCACTTTCAGTAGGTAACACTGCAAATGCTCACCAGCTGACATATGAATACCTATGTCACCAAAGGTGATACTTACCAGACCACGGACAGAAATGACATGGCCAGACACGCTGCATCCCACATGAACACATATCTCAAGCAACACAGATCTTACAAAGTCAGTGTTCTTAACAGGCACAGCCCATAAGGCCAAACACAATGTGTGACACACCTATAATAGGTGATGCCATAGTCAGACACACTGACGTCCCGCTCTCCAGACTGAGCAAGGTGAGGGTCACATCTAGCTACCTGTCGGGTGATAGAATGTGCCACATAACACAAGCACTCAGGTCACTCCACAGCAAGTACAAGTATGAGGCAGTCATTGTCCATGCTGGTGTGAACAACCTGAGACGTACCTCCCTGGACCACATGGAAAGAGACACAGAGGAGCTCTTACATCACCCTCTCAAACTCAGGAATCCCACACAGCCTTCATGACAACACAGGAGAATATAGATTTCTCTGCAAACACCATCATACTGGGTGACTTCAACTACCCAAACATAGACTGTGAACATTACTCAAGCCACAATACCCAAGCTCTGGGGTTCCCATAGTTCAGAAACTCTTTAGCTATGGAACAAGTAGTCAACATTCCCACAAGAGGGGAAAATATACTAGACCTGATCATCACAAACATGAGTACAAAATGCTCACCACTTGAAGTATATCCCTCATTGTTGCAATCGAACCATATACTAATCACACTGGAGTACTGGATCCCCCACACATGCAAACCTCAAACACATCTATGTGTGTGTGGGAAATGCCCCTATTAGCAACTGTGACAGTACACTACAGGATGCAGATTCCCCTTTTGAAACACTGATGATGTCAGCACTCTATAACTATATTACCTGAATTAAAACTCCCCAGTAATTTGTATAGCGTGCTCTGCTGATGTGTCTGTTTCTAGTGTCATAACATAGTTAGGTAGGGGTTTGAATCCTGCAAAGGGAATGTATGTGAGTTAGTGTGAGTGGGGTTTGTGTGTGTGCATAATGCTGTGAGGGAAAAGTGCCTTTTGCCAACTGGGAGAACACACTACAGGGTGCACATCCCTCTTCCTAAATACAGATGATGTCAGCACCCTCTAAGTACAGCATTAGAAAGGATTTCTCCCACTAATGCAAATAGTGCACTCTGCTAATGTGTCTGTCTCTAGTGTCATAACACAGTTAGGTAGGGGTTTGAATCTTGCAAATGGAAAGTATGTGTTTTAGTGTGTGTGCACAACGCTGGGGGTGGGATGTGGCTTTTGCCAAATGGGGCTACGCACTGCAGGGTGCACATTTCCCTTAACAAACAGTGATGTTGACAGCACCCTATACAAACAACATGACAACAGACAACTGCCAGTACTCAGTATAGTGCTACATGCTACTGTAACACGCACATGTACCAGAACATACCTAGATAGTGTTTTGAAACCTGAATGTGGCAAGTGTGTGGATGTGGGATGTTTCTGTGTGTGCATTTCCGTATGGAAAACATGTTGGATGTGGCAATCAGGGAACCACAGTACCTGATGCACATTACACTTTTAAACTAATGAGGTTGCCTGCACCCTGTGAGTACAGGTAGAGTGGAGGAAATCGGTAGTAATCCAAATAGTGCACTTTTCAAATGTGTACCTGTCATGTGTCGACAGCTACTCATGTAGGGTAATAAATAATGGAAATGGCAGGTGAGCGTGTGCATGTGTGGGGTAGTAGGGTGTGTGTAAATGCATGTGTGACAGAACAGATACATATAGCTGAATCTACAATACAGCACATGATGCACATTCCCATAGTCAATGGTAGCATGTGATGGTGTGCAGCTGGTACACTTTGGTAAGTAGTATGGGTGCAGATAACAATTCAGGACATTCATACAGTTACTGCAGCAGGAATGCTGGGATATACACACAATCATAGTGGAACAGTGAACAGTTACCAACATGTTACTACTTATACACATCTATGTAGTCACCCTGTGCATCAGCAACGTGTTTACCTTTTCCTGCACTGATGTTGTAGTATGCAGGAGGTGGCACAGTGTCATCATATGCACAGGGTGTGGGTTAGGTATGCCCAAGCCAGCCACTGGTACCACCAATTGACATGTGTGTGTATGTGTGTTTGTGAGGGGCAGCAGTACAGGGTGGACCAGTGTTGGTGCAGTGTGTGTGTGTCTGTGTTAAATTTCTGCATGTGTGTAAGCACGCACACAGTCCCACATAATGGCTGCCATGTACAGGGTTTTGTGGACAGCCACAGACTGCACCTGTCAGGTCATCCAGATCAGTGTCTGTGGGCACGGATACGGTACCTGTGCCTGGCAGGGGTGCTATGGACCGTATCCGGTACTAACCCAGGCAGGTGTGTGTTGACTGGACACAGTTCCCTGTTGGGACTGTCCAGAGCCACGTGCACGTGGTCTCCTGGGGTGTCCTGATGACAGCACTAACCCAGCATTGCTGGGGCTGCTGCTGGCACTTGAGGTGCGTGAGTGGGCTTGTTGTCGTCCGTGGCGACTGCCAGCTGGTGCTGTTGCCGGCATACGGCCACGTCGATGCCGCAAATGCACACCATTGCCCTGGCCCATGGACATCTGGTTGTGGAGCAGCTGTTGTATGTCCCCACAACATCTGTCAACGACATCTGTGAAATTACGAATAGCATTTGCAATGTCACGCATGCCATCTGTCATGGCTGTGCGACATGCTGTCAGCTCCCTCAGACCCTGTCTGGTGTACCTTTCCATATGTGCCTGTGCCTGCATAACAGTCCGAAATATAGTGGAGGTTGACATACCTCCTTGGGCACGTCGGCCAGAGGCAGTACGGCCACGGATGCCCCCACGAGAACCCATGGGCGACTGTCTGCGTGGTACCATTGGAGGACCCTGCTCATGGCTGCTTTGTGGGGATGCATGTACCACAGGTACCACATTACCCTGATCTATGCCCAATGCATACTGTCCATCACCTAGGGACAATGGTGACAAAGGATGTAATGGCAGGATGACTGTGCGCATTGAAGGGGTTGACAGCTGTGTACTGTCAATTGGCTGACCAATGGCGGACCCAGACACACCTTCCTGCACCATTATAGACATTTCCTCATCATCAGTACCTGGGGCACAAGATTCAGGTTCCCTGCTGCAGGTCACCAGAGCAGCACCAGAACCTACGGGAGGAAAACAGGGAACACAGATTACAGTCTCAAGACATATTTTACGGTGATGCACTTCAATACAAATGCACACATTCAGAAATGGACACATGCACTCATGGACACACACACACATGCACACATGGGCACAGGCACATTTACACACATGCACACCCCACAGTACACACACACATCAGTACTGAGTCACACTACTCTTACTAGTATTAAATCATTCACTCCAGTGGAGCTCATGATATTTGTACTGTAACTTCCAATGGGTGGAGCCTAAGCCTTTTCATGGGATCAAATGATGTCCTTACATTTCAAACAAATGTTTATATCTCTGGAACCATAGGAGTTATTAAAAAAGTATAAATGGCAAACCCTTTAGCAAAAACTATTTTTATTGTGGTAGTATTCTTTTGGTTCTAGGTCTTAACTGAATTGTATAAGTCACAGTAAACACAGTAACTATTACTTTTGTAATATTTTGTAAACTACTTATAATACCTCAGCAATCACTCAAGTTACACATGTACTGTCATCAGTATTTTATTCATTTAGCTGACAGCTTTCATATGAGGATAAGGAATTCTGTCTGTTACTTGGTTGCTGAGATATTTAGACAAATGTGAAAGTGATATCTATATAAATTAATATCATAAAAACAACAGTTAATACCTCTTTACTTGCATTAGACAGAGGTCAAATATTAACAAAGTTGAGTTTGCCACTGGGTAAGCTGTAAGATAAAATGTTTTAAAACCTTGTACATAGCATGGTTTTAGAATTATTGATGAAAATATGAACAAACAATATTTGACACCTAGAGGCGTCAGTAGGAGTTAACTGCAGATGCACCTGGAGGTGTCACTCGGATGTAATGAGTTAACTTGAGTATTGCAGGTATTATTAAACACACTCACCAGCATGTATACTACTGAGTTACACTACTCTTACTAGTATTATAAATAGTTTGTCAGGTAATGATAAACACACTCACCAGCATGTATGGCCTGCCTCGTTGCTAGATGGGAGGGACCTGGAAATATGAAGAAAGTAATGTCAGTGGGCACAAGTGTGCCATTGTTTTTGCATATGATACAGTACAGTAGTACACCAGTTCCCTTATACACATCAGCTGCTCATAATGCCAATATCACACATGCACAATTACATATCATGATGACAGATACATACCATGTGCACACCTTATGCATGCATGAAGTAACAGTGTACAGAACAGTCATATGTAGATATGACATCTTACCTGCACGCTCAGTGTCTTGCTGCTGTGTGGATCCAACCTCCATCAGGATGCAAGTCTGATGCTGTTGTTGTTCTGGGGCTGGATCCACGACACTTAGCAGTAGCCCCTCCTGTTTGGTGAGGGGGGGATATGTGGCCAGCCCCCCCACCTGTGGCAACCTGTTGCCTGCGGATATCTGCAGCACGCTGGCGGACATTTCTAATCAAATCACTGCAGTGATGTCTCACCTGCTCATATGTCCTATCATGCATGCCAACATCATTTATCCTGCTGACAAGGTTTTGCCACAGTGCAGACCTCTCCTGCTGATTCTGGGTGGTGCGTGAAAACAGGATGGCATACTCATGCACCAGGCTCTGGTGGATCACTTCGTCCTCTGCAGCAGTGTATGCAGGGTTCCTTTTTGGAGCCATATCCCCCTGGAAAAGTACACAAACAGGATATCAGCAGAGTATGTCAGCAATATATGATACACAGTCTATACATGAAGTATTAAATTGTAGTTATTACTGCTTGGTTGTAACTTGATTAAAGTGTAGCTATCATTCTAAGTCTTTTGGTTTAAGCACTTGGCCTTCAGACCAGTTGTTTTACATTAGGAAGGTTTGTGGCAAGCACTGTGGTGGCAGGACAGGTAGCTTTTATCCTTCTAAGTTGGGAACTGCTGATTGAGAGCCCAGTGTCCAAGTGTATTAGTTCTGGTATAAGCAGTTGGCCTTCAGGCCAGTTATTTAACATTAACAAGGTTTGTGGTCTGCACTCTTGTGTGAGAATAGGCTGTACTCTGCCATTCATAGCTGAGAACTTCTGGTTTAAGGTTTATAGTGCCTGCATACTTGAACTGTATCTTACTGACATTGGTACACCTTGTTTGCTGTAGCATACACTACATCCAAGCCTTCTGAATCTAGCTTTCTTTATATGCTTGTTATTTGTTAGCTTGTTATTTCACTGGTACGCTAATTCCACATAATACACAGCTTCTCAGCACTTCTGTGAATCACTACTGATATCTGCATTGCTTACTGTACTTATTTCCTTGTTACACTTGAAAGAAAGTTGCCTGCTTGTCGTTTTTGCATTTAGTTAATTGTAACACATTGCACTTAAGTTATCTGGCACTTGCTCAATGAAGCTATTATATCAGTCAGCAGTAGAAATTAATATCAGTACACCCTCACTCCCCACTGGACCTTGTTTTCAATTATTACAGAATTCACAATAGTATTCTAGCATGTCCAAAGGTCAGTTGTCAATCTCCTTTCCAGTCCAGCTGGTGAGTGTGGTAATCCAGAGGCAATGTTATAACAGCCTCATGTACACAGACAACCCCCTCCTCCTAACAACAAATTCAAACACATGTGAGTGATGCAACCATATACCAAACTGGAGGCTAGGCTCTCTCTACTCAATACTGCCATAACCAGTCAGGAGGAGAAGGAAACCACACTCACTACAATTCCAGTCTCACATAGACCTACTACGATAGCAAAACAAACACCTAATCACACAAAAACATACTCAGAGGCTCAAAATAAAGATCTGCCTAAGCAGCAGAGACCTCCAAAGCAGACACCCAAGCAACCGCTACCCCAAAACAAAACACGTGCAACACATATCTCATAAAGTCAATGTGCTGAACACTCACAGCCCTTAACAGTGAACAACACACCTCATACACTTGTAATAGGTGACTCTATCATCAGGCACACTGACGTCACGTTCACCAGGCTAAACAAGGAGAGGGTCACAGTGAGCAGCCTGTCGGACACTACGACCCGCCACATAACACAAGCACTCAAGTCACTCCAAGGCAAGTACAAATATGACTCACTCATTGTCCATGCTGGTGTGCATGACCTGACACATACCTCCCTGGACTACATGAAAAGAGACAGAAAGGAGCTCTCTGAGCATGTAGCCCAAGACAGTATGACCCTGGCCTTGAGTAGCATCTTACCCTCACCAAGAATGATGCCACAATATCAAGGCAAGATGATCACTTTCAACAACTGACTGAAGTACTGGTGTCATTCAAAGGTGATCCAATGCCTGTCAGCTTGGGATGATATGCTGTACAAGGCACGATGCTTTGCTAGGGACAGCTTGCACCTGTCACCCCTGGGCTTTTGGATTTTGGCAAAGGCTCTTGCTACACCCATAGTGCCTTTATTAGGCAAGACTCATAAGGCAAACCCACATCCATAGGTATCACAAAGGATGAGGAACTAAGAGTAATGCTACTCAACACCAGAAGTCTAAACCTCAAGATACATGCACTCAAAACTCTACTTAGCATTATGGACATCAATATCTGTGCAGTAACAGAAACCTGGTTCAGGTTTCCCAAGAGCACACCAGTACTACCAGGTTATACCTGTTACCATTCTTGTCGGCCCCAACACTTGGACCAGACAACAAAAGGAGGGGGAGTATCAATATTCATCAAAGATACCCACACCTCCACATTGGTGGCAAAGTACCACATAGGTGTTAAGCCATTAAGTACAGAAGAAGTAATTGGGGAACCTGGGGAACAAACTTGATAGCAATCTGTCATTTGACAACCACGTGGCCAAAGTGGATTGAAAAACATGTTATATAGCCCAGCTAATCATGAAGGGATTCACATGTACATCAGGGGAGGTCATGGTGCCTCTTTACTCATCCATCATCAGGCCTATAATTGAGTACAATGCCCCTTTTGGGATGTACCTAACCAGACAACTACAGCAACTGGAAAACCCCCCAACAGTACCTCATCAAGAGGATCAAAGGGCTCAAACAGATGCCATATGCTGCCCAGTTAAAGAAAATCCAGCTGGACTCAGTGGCATACTGCCTGTTCAGAGGCAATCTGTGCCTGACGTATACAGCCATGTCCAACCCAGAAGTAATGGACATGCTGCACCTCAGGAAATCAAAATCCCATACAGCCACACGCTCAGGAGACCTAAACCTTAGCACTGACATAAATAGGACATGCTGGAGGGACATATTCCTAACCCAGAGGCTCCCTTCACTCTGTAATGAACTCACAGTACAGGTTAGGCAGAGTCCCTCATTGACTCTCTTCCATAGGAATCTGGATGAGTGGATGGGAGATCATAGTTGTACCCCGGGTATCACTTCTATGTCATTGTTAGACAGAGGCACAGTATACTAACCTCGGAAAAGGGCATAGCAAAATAATTTTAATTGGGTGGCAAAAGACAAACACATTCTGGCTAGGCTTATCAATGCCCTAGGGCAAATAGCCTAGTATGAACCTATGAACCTTTGTGTACTGCTATACTACTTCTGCCATATGTTGCATGTGTGTGTGTTGTGGGGGATGCGCAGGTAATGGCCAGATATTTCTGCACAGGCAACACTTCTGAAACACTCTGGGTGTTCATCTCAACATACTGTATGTGTGTTGCCATCCAACACTGTGATGTGGACACACATTACTCAGCCTGGATATACATATCCCAACAACACCACAGGCACAGTACACTACCTTGCTATGTATGTATGTAATTACACAGTTATTCACTAGTTAGGACTATGATGCTATCCATGCAGCCCACTGGGCCAATGGAAGCCACAACACACACTGCTGGCCCCTTTGCAAAAGCTTACCACAGACATCCCACATAGTGCATGTAATGTGCACACACATATCTAACCCAGACCGTATGCACACCACTTATTTATCCTGTCCAGTGGACTACAGATACTGGCACATTGTATAACAATAGCAGGAGGCTACTGCAGTACAGAGCAGATTCACATGAAGGCAAGGCATCTGTGGTCAGCAGTGGTAAGATGTTTCACATTGACCACATGCACAGATATTGGCAACATTGTTGCAGACAGTTTAGGTGCAGGTATCCCCCCCCATTCTCCTACACAAGTGGAATTAGTTATCACAGATGAATGTAACCTCCCTATCATCTCACATGTCCAGGTGAGGGCCACCCTCAACATTGCAGAACACACAGCATCACTGTTACAAAATGGTATCCCTGGATGTGTGATACGTTCACCCCTAGAGGACATAGCACCACATTACAGACTGATATTAAACCCTGGCCATACTACAGGATATGTACCTGAACAGTGCCATACATACACAGTGGTCCCACACCAATGAGGAGGAACCTCTACTGACCCTGGGAACTACTGCATCATATGCATAACTGGCCTTGTGTTCTAAGCTATGGAAGTTTTAAGTATGGAAGACATGTACAGCAATATTACATATGTATATATATCAGGACTATGTACACACAACCTATCTCATGGACATACCTATAGATAGTGAACTATGATACATTTGGAGGTTTCACAGTAAACACAGTATTAACCTGCTACTTTGCATTACCTGTGTTTGTGTCAGCTGTTGCTGTGTCACTGCTGCTAATTGCTGCTGCTGCTGCTGCTGCTGCTGGTTTTGTTGCTGTGATGATGCAGTTTTTTTTATCACTGCCTTTATTGCTTTATTTCTTTCTTTCTTTCTCTCTCTCTCTCTCTCTCTCTCTCTTTCTCCGTCAGTTTGGTGCAATGAATGGATTGCATGTGTGGAGTGTTAGTACTGGATGCTTTTGTAGGTATCTGCATAGATCCATGTGATGGCCTCTGCACCAATTGTAAGGCAGCATTTGCTAATTGCATGCAGCCAGTTGTGTACTGATTGCATGTCTCACTGTGATTTCAGGACAGTGCTATAAAAGGGTATGTGAGATAGGCATTGCCCTTTCAGATTGTAAGGGTGTGGACCATGCTGGTATGCTGTCGACAGTGTTCTGTGAGTGTGAAGGTTAGTAAGTCTCTCATGATTCATGCTGTGATGTAAAGTCAGGTTGCTGCATTTCTCTCACCTGTTCCCTGTAGTGAATGTGTATGCATACTGACACCTACAACTATATTTCCATATGTATTAATATATATATATATATATATATATATATATATATATATATATATATATATATATATATATGTACATATACATACTTTCATATATGTACATTAGCTTACATTATTAAGTACAAGCTAACAATTAGCAGGGCTGTTTCTGTTAACACTAAACTAGTATGGGAATCCAGTAATTAGGACAGTAAAGGTCTACCTGACATGCTTTGGGTAGTACACATCCTATATTGCCTTTATCTTCATTACTACTATTGCATGTTATACTTATTTTAGCACTATATTCCTGTATGAGAGTCATGGCTTAGTGGTAGGTCATACAGACTAGTGTTACAATGGTCTTGTGGTAGGGCCTAATAGTATGCTTTTATTTTGCTTTCAAATTGAGTACAGGGCCTGTCAATCAAAGTGCTGAAGGCACCTGTAAGCGGTTAAAAGGGTTAGTAAGTCTCACAGGAGCCAGGCTGTGTTGTAGATTCTGGTTGCTGCATTTATCTTCACTGTTTCCTGTAGTGAGTGTGTATGAATACTGACACCTACCACTATATTTCATATGTATTAATATATATATATATATATATATATATATATATATATATATATGTGTGTGTACATATACATACTTTCATATATGTACATTACCTTACATTATTATGTACATGCTAACAATTAGCAGGGCTGTTTCTGTTAACACTAAACTAGTATGGGAATCCAGTAATTCGGGCATTAAAAATCTACCTGACATGCTTTGGGTAGTACACATCCTATATTGCCTTTATATTGATTCCTACTATTACATGTTATATTTATTTTAGCACTATGCTATTGTATGAGAGTCATGGCTTAGTGGTAGGTCATACAGACTAGTGTTACCAAGGTCCTGGGTTCGAGACTGACAGTGGGAATTTTTTTTTGTTTCAAAATGAGTACAGGACCTGTCAATCAAAGTGCTGAAGGCACCTTTAAGCAGTTAAAAGGGTTAGTAAGTCTCACAGGAGTCAGGCTGTGTTGTAGATTCTGGTTGCTGCATTTATCTTCACTGTTTCCTGTAGTGAGTGTGTATGAATACTGACACCTACCACTATATTTCATATGTATTAATATATATATATATATATATATATATATATATATATATATATATATATGTACATATACATACTTTCATATATGTACATTACCTTACATTATTATGTACAAGCTAACAATTAGCAGGGCTGTTTCTGTTAACACTAAACTAGTATGGGAATCCAGTAATTCAGGCATTAAAAATCTACCTGACATGCTTTGGGTAGTACACATCCTATATTGCCTTTATATTGATACCTACTATTATATGTTATATTTATTTTAGCACAATGTCCTTGTATGAGAGTCATGGCTTAGTGGTAGGTCATACAGACTAGTGTTACCAAGGTCCTGGGTTCGAGACTGACAGTGGGAATTTATTTTTCTTTCGAAATGAGTACAGGACTTGTCAATCAAAAGTGCAGGCACTTTTAAGCACTTAAAACCAGGTCTGCGCTCGTTTGCGTGGAGCTCACGCATGCGCACTGGCGTTTAGCTCTGCGCACACAAGCGCACACCCGCGCTATTTTCTTTGAAAGAAAAGAAAAAGGGGTGACAGGAAAGTGGTGAAAAAGGGGTCACAAAGAGGGTAAGACAGTAGGGAAACAAGCTTGGGATTTGCAGGAGGGATGTAGGTGAGGCCCATAGCTGCCCATGTCTTTCTCAGCAACAGCTGTGCATTTGTATGTAATTTGGTGTGACATTTGAAACCTTCCACCCCTGAGAGAGGTGTCAGGACAACATTAATACCTGTTGTACAGCCAATTGTAATTAACAGTTTCAATGTCCAGCAGACATGTGTGCAACATGGACAGCTATGTATGGGGCGTAATTTTTTTGTGGTTACAGAGTGCCCTTTTTTTTTTTTTTCAGGTGAGAGTGGTATGTCAGGTGAAGGTAGTCGGTATAGCTGGGGAGGTAGGTTGGGTAGGTTAACAGACAATACAGACAAGATGCATACAGGGGCGGTGTATAACACATGTGGGGGGGGTTACACAATTGACGGGGAAGGAGGTTGGGATATCCAGGGCACATGAGCCCACAGATGGCAACAGTGGAACTGATATCCCCACCCATAGGCGGTTGCCACTGTTCCTTCACAGCCCAGGACGGGGCTGTGCTGGGGGCTGTGCAGGCGGGACAATGGGCATGCCCGTAAGCTGTGCCACCCGGGCCTCAAGCTGGCATAGGGGCCCAAGAACAGAGTCTTGAATCTCCCTTCGCACCACAGACCAGACAACTTGGAGGGTGAGTGGACGGGCTCCTCCGGCCACGCTTGCAGAGGGGGGACAGGCCCCATCCCCTGCAGCACTTCCACCCGAAGATGGCACAGGGCCACCGGAGGAGGGTCCGGCCTGGGCACTAGTGCCAGGTGCAATCGCCAGATGAGGTGGGAGAGGTGGGTCCGCTGGGACCCGCCTTCCCAAGCGTTCTAGGTTTGTGAGTATGTTATGTTAGTTTGGGTTAGTAGCATATTATTCCATTCAAATTAGTTGTAACAGCATGCATTGGTATTCCCATTAAACAAACACCCAGATATTAACACCATTGAACAACAGGCATATCAATATCACATGCATTATTTGAACAGAAATACACAATCAAACAACATGCAGGGTTGATTAATGGCAACAGACCATCAGGTTTGCAGGTATGAACAGGGCACATGCAACAACGGACATGCATATATTTTTGAAACAACAGGACAAATGTCCATGGTTAATGAAATGTTCACATACCAATATTTAGTGATTTTTTTAATTTGCAATTATAGGGTGGGGTGGAGAAAGAAAATGATGACACATTCATAAATTATACATTGATATACATTTGTAATAGAAACACAATTAACTTGTGGGTGATAGTTTCCAAATGATTTTTAATTGACTGTCATGCTAGACCTGTTACAGATACATCACTATCCTAGTTATTTTGAATTTGATCAGATACATCATCCTGCTACATTTTGATGACAGGACAGGGGACAACAATGGATGTTTAGTATGTCAGACAAACATTCATTCTATCTGAAAATTGTTGACTGTCATCACCATTTACAGATTTTGGCTTAAACATTCAAGATTCAGACACACTGAAATCATTTTGGGATGTTAATTTTTAATTCCCACATGCATGTAGTTCTGTAGAACCACACTGAGGCTTATATATTCAGGAGTTATTACTACTTTATTTATTGATACATGAGCCTTTCTGTCACTCTCACACATCCTGCTATTTCACAGTTCAGGTTGGTACTTCTAGGCTTTGTTCACATATTAGACCTGTGGTGATTCAAACAATTTCCAGCAGCCTCACTTCTGTCATGATTCAGCATTTCAACAGGGGATATATCTCACATGTGATTAACTCAGCTTCTGAAGCTGTACTCTTGAGACTACTGCAGGTTATACTACATTTAATTAATGGTGGGACATCTGTATTACAGAACTATTTATTTCTATCAATTATATTTCCAGTTTCACTTGCATACTGATGAACTTGTTGCAGCCATACCTGCAGACTTTCACTTGTTGCTTGCACATTCTATTACTTTTAATCAATACACTGCAGTGTTCTGCTACGTGCTACACTATAATATTTATTTACAAGTACTAGGTGGGGTTACTAACCTACATGGTGGCGCAGCCACACCAGCCTGCGGTCATGTGCCCTGCGATTCGCAGAGCGGACACCTGCAGCTGTAATACAAAACAAGTAATATTGGAATACACATCTCCATGGTATCAGCTAGTTGAATTCCTTACATACATAAGTAAAATGCAACTTACTCAGTAGTGGGGCGTTGGGCATATCCCAGGCCTCCTGGATCCATTGGGTCAACTGGTCTTGTTTACGTCGCTTCAGGTCCGCATGGTGGTGACAGACCTGCTAACCGGTACATGGAATCCCAGTAGCACTAGTGAGATCATGAGACAACTGGTCCCATGCCTCCGCCCTGTATGCTTCCCACGAGACCTGTCCCTGCATGAGTTGGGCCTCATGATGGTGAACTAGGAGCCAGACCATGTATCTGGACTCCTCAACGCCCCACCGCTGTGCTCGAAAGCAACGTCCCTCCCCTACTCCACTCATTCTGCCTGCAGGTCTATTCTACAATCATTTATGCTGTGTATTCCCGCCTATGGGGCTTATATATGCCGATTTTCCCGCACATTTCTATGATTGGCCGTTTTGGAATTGTATCAACTTTATCATGCTCCATTTTGGATTACATCCTATATATATGCTATTTCTGCATTTCTAAGTACTGCTGTCATGGCTTAGTGGTTTAGTACCTTGTCTCTAGTGCATGGTATCCTGGGTTCAAATCTGACCACTGATTTTTAATTTTTATGACTGTCTAGAAATGAGTACAGGACCTGTCAATCAAAAGTGCCAAAGGCACTTTTAAGCACTTAAAACCAGGTCTGCGCTCGTTTGCACGGAGCTCACGCATGCGCACCGGCGGTTAGCTTGTGGGCGCGGCATGCACCTCCGCGCAAACGGTGTGCACTGGGTTAAACCTTAATTGGCTATTAACATGCATGTTAACCTAAGCACAGCTAGTTGAACACAGTTTGAGCCTGTTAAACCAGTGCTTAGCTACGGGCAAGCAATTTGCAGCCTTTGAAACACTACTCAGCTACGGGCACTCTGTCTCACCTTGTTTGACAGCAGCTTAGCTATCAGTACATTTCTAAATATTTTTCTTATTGTTTTACTTGAAAATATATGCTCCATTTCATTCCATTTTACAAAAGGAAATACTTTTACATTTGTACAATACTGTCAGGGGCCTTTTTAGTGCTTATTTACAAAAAAAAAAAAAAAGGATGTTGTGTGCCTGCCTGCTCTTAAGCTGAAAACTCTACTGCTATGCTATTACTTCTTGGCTTACTTTGCATATTTAGTTCTTATATCCTTTTCCACTGATTGCTAACTGCAGTTGCGCTAGCAGCACACCCGCGCACACGAGCGCACGCATCAGCAAACATTTATGGGGTTTTAAAAAAAAAATAAAACAGTTTTCATTTTACATTTTATAACATCTGTTCCCTTTTTACATTTTACATTGCTGGTCTGTGGGGGCATGTGTTGTGTAGTGTGTTTATTTACATTTCCATGCCTCTCTCGTGGCTGTTTACTTTCTGCCATTCTAGACTTCCGGGGGCATGTCCGCTTGCAGGGCTTAGCCTACGGACACACCCCCTACTGTCTTACATGGACCGTGTAAGAGTTACAGTGTGATTCAGCATGCCTCATGCACCTCATGCATATGCATGACATGTTGACATCACACCGTTTAACTGCAGCCTCCGTGTAAGAGTTATAACTCTTACACGGAGGCTTCCTGAATTTGGCCCATTAAGTATTTAAATGTTTGGAACTTTGGTTAGAAGAGGAAAAAACAGGGGTGAAGATGGTTGTTAGTCAGGGTTACTACAAGGGCATAGCCAGTGCATTTGGAGGTGTTTTTTGAGTTTTTGTTTAAAGAGTGGCAAGGATGTCCATATTGTCTTATAAACTTAGAAAGTTGCTAAAGTAACATGGTTTATGTTAGCATGCATTTTTTGAAAGAATTTCAAGAGTGAAACTCAAATGTATGTCATTATTTAGTGGCTTCAATTCAGTTATTAGCCAGCAAACCACAAATTTTATGAGGAACACACCTAAAATATGACGTGAAAATCTGGACAGTCTGCAAAAACCTGTACATTTGAGAGCTATTCAGTCTCCCTTGTTTCGTGCAGGAATGAGCGAGGCCAGAATGACTGACATGAGTTGTGGCTGTGATGTACCATGCAAATAACGCATGACTGACATACCATGCAGATTTGCCTGAGACATCACGCTTACATTGCTTGTTGATTTAGAACTGCTGAAGTCACCCCTCTGTGCGTGTGACGTGTGAATGTTCCTGAGACAGTGAGGCTCCGGGGTTAAATGCCATTGAATGATGCAGGCGTCTTCAGTTTAACTTGTTAGATAATTACGTTTTCCTTAGTACAAACTATAAAGGTAAGATGGATGGTAGGTTGCCCTGTGCAGGCACATTGTTTTTACCCCCTGGATGTTTCCTGATACATTAGCATTTAGCACCTTTTAGATGAAAGGAAAGTATCCTGCTCTTTGAAACCCAGGTTACTCATACCTCTTAACTTTACAGATTTCTGCCACATATTTTTCACCATTTTTGTCATAAAATTATGGTTTTGTGGCAAATCATTAAAAACTGAAGTTAGAAAATGACAGATATTTGAGTTTCAGACTTCATACCCTTCAGAAGATTTATGCTAATGTACAACCTGCTATTCTTTCAACTTTCTAAGTTTGTAAGAGCAATATTTAAAATTGTCCCTATTTTTGAGCCTTTGTCCCACTTTTATTTATGTCTTCTTGGCGCACAAGTTAAAAGTAAAGTGGATTGCAGGTTTTCTTTGTGCAAGCATACTGTTTTCCCCTGGATGTTTCTGATACATTAACACTTAGCATTTAGCACCTTATTACTTTTTTACCTTCCATTATTTTGTATGATATTCATTTCAGCGTCAACACCTTTTTAAATGCACAAAGTGGGAAATTTTTTGTGGAAACATGAGATTTTGTAGGGCAAAATATATCCACGGCCTGTGCAAAATGAAGAAATTCACTGTTTTGCCCAAAGAAAGGCTTGTTCTTGTAGCATTTGAATTGCCTATGCTATTTCATGCAACATTTAGGTGTTGCAACTACAAAATGACTGATTTATGCAACTATTAAGGAAAACATGGGAAATATTTTGTCCTAAAATCTCAGGACAATTTGCCATTTTTTTTCCCGCAGGACACAACTGCCCAAAGTCCTTGCAAAGAGGGACAGGCGGCAACCCTAATTCATTTGTGTTGTACTGGCTGTGGGCGTGTTGGGTGTTGGGGAATATGCACCTCAAATTCCTGTTTTTTATATATATTTTAATTCTGGGACGTGGGTCTGTTTGTGTGTCAAATTCTTCTTGCGTTTTGGGATCTGTTATTAAACAGAGTTCACCAAAGGAATGCTTGCTTTTATTTGGGGGGGGCTATATTTTTGTAAACTTATTTCCCAAAATTGTAAACACCGACAGAGACTCGTCTTTTTAATAAAATAATGTGACTTACAGACATTTATGCAGCCGCTGAGGGTTTGTTTATTTGTTCCGCAAAACTTTGTATTTGGCCAGTTGGTGGCAGACTGGCAGTACATTTTTAGGAAGTCATCTAATCAGTACATATAAAATACACTGATACAACAAAATAAACAATGCTTTTGTCAACATGCACATTCCTCGTCAAAGGAACATTATGTCCACCTTCCCGAGATTTGCTTTCTAGAATGTTACATTGAAAAGATGGTATAATGTAACATTAGGACTGGAGTGTCAATGACACAGACCACGACCACTTCGGTGCAGTCCAGCCGAGCGTAGTATGAGGATACAATTATGTTGCAGTTTTCACACAGATGTATAAATAGTGATCATGTATGGTATGGTGGGCAGATGTTCTAAATACAGATGAAATTTGTTTGCAGGTGTGCTTCCAGGGAATCCCAAAGCAAAAGGGCGAATAATGTTTCTAGTACAATTTTACTGTGTGTGGGTCGGGTGGTGCCAACTGCCAGGGGTACAGAGGTATGCTGGTCTTTGAACAACGATTTGCCAGAAAACTATAAATTATACGAGAAACTAATATAAAGCAGGTTATCTAACAGTGTAGTACCTAGTGGGCGGTTCTGCGCAGGTTAGATGTAATTAAAATTGCTACCGTACAAGTTTCAGGAAATATCTTAAAATGTTTTATACTGAAGTCTTCTGCTGTTATTAACAAAAGGACAGTGCTCAGCATTTTCTTCATTAAAATTTACATTTAACAATGCAACTGTGTAGTAACTTAATAAAAACCAACAATACACAAGCATAGTCTTGCACATAACCGAAGATTAATTTTTAATTTTAAGAAACTCCATATTATTTTACAGAGATTAATTCTGTTAACGATAACAACAGGCAGGAGGCTGACGTGATCGGAACCAAGCAACATAACATCTATATCAATAGGGAATGAAAACAATCGTGGAAAGCCTCAAGAAGGATCATTTTTAAAGAACTTGGACCAAACCAAAAAGGACGGGGAGTATCAATATTCATCAAAGATACCCACACCTCCAGGTTGGTGGCACAGCACGAAGCATCAGAGACTATCCATGTGCAACTAACAGTGGGTAAAACTGCCTTCCAGTTTATAGCCTGCTACAGACCACCCTCCCAAACCCAGGAACCCCACTCGGCCTTCCTGAGAACACTGGAAAATATGAAGGTCTCTCCAAACACCATTATATTGGGCGACTGCAACTACCCAAATATAGACTGGGAGCATTACTCTAGCTCCAACACCCTAGCCCAAAGGTTCCTAGAATTTATAAACTCAACTGCTATGGAACAACTTGTTACCACTCCCACAAGAGGGGAAAACATACTGGACCTGATCATCACCAACATGGGGACTCTATGCTCCAGACCAGAAGTGTATCCCTCACTGGTAAGATCAGACCATAAACTAATCTCACTGTATATTTACATCCCGACCCCCTGCCCAGAAAACCACAGTGAAAAACTTCTCTAAAGCAAATTTCACACTCCTCAAAACCGAGGTGGAATCCTTCAAAGCCCCCGGGCCTGTGGAAAATACAGCCCAGACCGCAGAATCCTTTATAAACACATTCTATGAACACCTTCAGGAATGCATGGATCATGCAATCCCAAATAAAACCAAGACCCAATCCTCCAAAGGCAGACGTCCTGTCTGGTGGACCCCAGCCATAAACAAACTATACAATAAAAGGAGGACGCTACTATATGATAGAGCAAAATCCCAAAAAGGGAAGGCATCTCTGATCAGTATTAGCAAAAAACTATGGGCACTCATAAAATCGTCTAAGGCCAGCTTAGAGAGAAAAATTGCACAGGACACTAAGGATAATCACAAGGCTTTCTTTAGTTATGTTAGGAACCTGGGTGGGAATTCCCAGATATGCTCAGAATTAGTCCAAAATGGCAAAAAATACACCAAACCCACAGACATTGCCAACATCCTAGCTGACAGGTTCAGCGCAAACTTCTCCCCTCCCACCAAAGGGCAAATATCTATCCCAGCAGAGTGCTGCCCCCCTGACATCTCAGATGTTCAGGTAAGAGCCGCCCTCTCCAAAGCAAAAAACACAGCATCAATGGGACCAGATGGTGTCCCATGCTGTGTCCTACATGAACTCCAAGAAGAGCTAAACCCAAACATAAATTTACTGTTCAATCTCAGCCTTACTACAGGATATGTACCCAAAGAGTGGTGTACAGCAACAGTGGTCTCTCTCCACAAAGGTGGTGCCTCAACGGATCCTGGAAATTGTTGCCCCATAAGCCTGACTAGCTTGGTCTGCAAAGCTATGGAAAGGGTCATCATGGACCTCATAAATAAAGATATTGGGGACCTACAGACACTGGATCCTACCCAGTTCGGCTTTGTTAAGGGCAGATCCTGCCTCTTAAACCTGGTCGATTTCTTTGAAACAGTCACCAAGGCCATTGACGAGGGGAAGGTGGTCCACACAGCCTACCTGGACCTCACAAAAGCCTTCGATACAATACCCCATTCGGGCATTATAGATACGCTCACCAGCTTAAATATAAACCCCTATGTCACTAGATGGGTTGCAAACTGGCTCAAGGACAGAACCCACATGGTTAGAATTGCTGGAGCCATGTCAGACTCCAAACCAGTTACAAGTGGCATCCCACAAGGCTCAGTCCTGGGACCTCTCTTGTTTGGTATATATTTCCTCAGAGGTACAGGCCAACATGGAAGGACTGTGGCTGACCAAGTTCGGAGATGACTGCAAACTGGGTGCCATAATTGACTCTCCAGCCAACACAAGCATCCTCCAAAAGGGCCTCATAGAAACAGACAACTGTTGCCAGAGCCATGGCCTCAAGCAAAATGCCAAAAAGTGTATAGTCATCCCCTTTGGCAAAAACAAAGTGCCCACAAATTACCACATAGGTGGTAATCCATTAAGTACGGAAGAAGTAATTAGGGACCTGGGGACCCAAGTTGATAGCAGTCTCTCATTTGACAACCATGTGGCCAAAGTGGTTAGAAAAACATTTTATATAGCCCACCTAATCATGAAGGGATTCACATCTAGATCAGGGGAGGTCATCGTGCCTTTTTACTCATCCCTCATCAGGCCCATAATTGAGTACAATGCACCTTTTGGGATGTACCTTACCAGACACCTGCAGCAACTGGAAAGACCCCAAAAGTACCTCACCAAGAGGATCAAAGGGCTCAAACAGATGCCATATGCTGCCCGGTTAAAGAAACTCCATCTCTACTCAGTGGCATACCGCCTGCTCAGGGGCGATCTGTGCCTGACGTATAACGCCATGTCCAACCCAGAATGAATGGACATGCTGCACCTCAGAAAATCCAAATCCCATCGAGCTACGCACTTGAGAGACTTGAACCTCAGCACTGAAATAAATAGGACATGCTGGAGGAACAGATTCATAACACAGAGGCTCCCATCACTCTGGAATAAAATCCCAGTCCAGGTTAGGCAGAGTCCCTCATTGGCTCTCTTCAAGAGGAATCTTGATGAGTGGATGGGAGATCGTAGGTTTACCCCGGATATCACTTCTGTGTCACTGTTAGATAGAGGCACAGTATACTAACCTCGAAAAAGGGCATAGCAAAATTAATTTAAAATGGGTGGCGAAAGCCAAACATACTCTGGCTAGGCTTATAAATGCCCTAGGGCAGATAGCCTAGTATGAACCTATGAACCTATGAACTGGGGCTGGAGAAGGGATGTGCATTATGACATCACACTGTAGGAGGTATTACCTGGCTAGAGTGAGAGAGAGAGAGGGACGCTCCAGAAGCAAAAACAATGAATTTGCACAAAAAATGAAGAAGTGTGTAGATTCAGTGACCTACATCTACTTTATACCACTTAAAGTATTCATTGGTGCTGAAAAAAAAGAGTTATGAAAGCTGCGTCTGGTCTCTATTTAAGCCATCTACTTCTCTAAGCTATCTGGTTCTCTATTTAAGCCATCTGGTGTCTATTATTTTGAGCCATCTGGTCTCTGTAAATATATATCAGTTTATATGTCCTAACTAGCAGAAAACATGTTATGTAATTAAACTCTAGCTGGTGATGTAAAAGGCACACTTGCGTACATTATTTAGGACTAAATGTAATGATATGCTACCATCTAGTGGTCAACATTTGCTCACTGCAAGTATAGGCAGTACGTGCATGAAAAATTAGCTGTTACCCATCATACTGGTCCAAAACACATTATTCAACATACATACTTATCAATCTTAAAACTAATCAAGGAGATAATAGTATATTTCTAACCTCAAGAATATTCATTCATGCCAGGTTTATACATTGCCACCAGATTGATAATTAATACTTTTTCTCTTTAGTCTACAAGTTTTCTTTTTAGAGTCTGCCTGTCAGCCTGTCTATATATAGGTTCATAGGTTCATAGGTAGATACTAGGCTATCTGCCCTTGGGCATTTATAAGCCTAGCCAGAGTGTATTTGGATTCCGCCTCCCTATTAGATTAGTCTTCTGTGCCTCTGTAAAGTAGGTCACAGAAGGTACCCTTTTAAGATTAGTTTACTGTGCCTCTGTCTAGCAGGGACACAGGAGAGATCCCAGGGGTGAATTTGCGATTTCCCATCCATGCGTCCAAATTTCGCTTGAAGAGGGTCAGCGAGGGGCTATGTCTAACATGAACTGGGATTCTATTCCAGAGTGAGGGAAGCCTCTGGGAAATGAATCTGTCCCTCCAGCATGTCCTATTTATTTTTGTGCTGTGGCTTAGGTCCCTGGAGCGTGTAGCTCTAAGGGACTTGGATTTTTTGAGGTGGAGCATGTCCATTAATTCTGGATTTGACATGGCTTTGTACATCAGGCATAGATCGCCTGTGAGTAGGCGGTAAGCAACTGAGTAGAGCTGGAGTTTCTTTAGTCAAGCTGCATAGGACATCTGTTTGTAGCCCATGATCCTCTTGGTGAGGTACTTTTGGGGACTCTCCAGTTGCTGCAGGTGTCGGGTAAGGTACATCCCAAAAGGGCATTGTATTCAATTATGGGCCTGATGAGTGACGAGTAGAGGGGCACAATGACCTCTCTTGATCTAGATGCGAACCCTTTCGTGATAAGGTGGGCTATATAGAAGGTCTTTCTAACCACTTTGGCAACGTGATTATCATAGGAGAGATTACTATCTACGTTGGTCCCCAAATCTCTAATTACTTCTTCCGTGCTTAATGGATTACCACCTATGTGGTAATTTGTGGGCACCTTGTTTTTCCCAAAGGGGATGACTATGCACTTTTTAGCATTTAGCTTGAGGCCGTGGCTCTGGAACCAAGCATCCGTCTCTGTGAGACCCTTTTGGAGGATGCTTGTGTCAACTGGAGATTCGATTATGGCCCCCAGTTTGCAGTCATCTGCGAACGTTGTCAGCCATAATCCCCCTGTGTTAGCCTGAACCTCAGAGACGTATATACTGAACAAGAGAGGTCCCAGAACTGAGCCCTGTGGGACGCCACTTGTAACTGGTTTGGATTTGGACATGGCACCTGCGATTCTGACCATGTGGGTTCTATCTCTGAGCCAGTTCGCAACCCATCTTGTGATATAGGGGTTGATATTTAAGCTGGTAAGCTTATTTATGATGCCCGAGTGGGGTATTGTGTCGAAGGCTTTTGCAGGGTCCAGGTAGGTTGTGTGGACTACCTTGCCCTCATCTATGGCTTTGGTAACTGTTTCAAAGAAATCAACTAGGTTTAAGAGGCAAGATCTGCCCCTAACAAAGCCGAATTTGGTAGGGTCCAGTGTCTGGAGGCTCCCAATGTCTTTGTTTATGAGTTCCATGATAATACGCTCCATAGCTTTACAGACCAGACTAGTCAGGCTTATGGGGCGATATTTTCCGGGGTCCGTTGTGGCACCACCTTTGTGGAGTGGGACCACTGTAGCTGTACGTCATTCTTTGGGTACATATCCTGTAGTAAGGCTAAGTTTGAACAGTGACTTAATGTGAGGGTTCAGTTCTTCTTGGAGCTCATGTAAGACACAGCCTGGGACACTGTCCGGTCCCATAGATGCTGTGTTTTTTTCTTTGGAGAGGGCAGCTTTCACCTGTGCATCTGTGATGTCAGGGAGATTACATTCAGTTGGGATAGGCATTTGCTCCTTGGGGGGGGGGGGGGTATGCGCTGAATCTGTCTGCCAGGATGTTGGCTATGTCTGTAGGTTTGGTATATTTTGTACCGTTATGCAACAATTCAGAGCATATCTGGGAGTTTCCGCCCATGTTCCTGACATAAATAAAGAAGGCCTTGTGATTATCTTTAGTGTCTAGGGCAATTTTTCTTTCGAAACTGGCCTTTGATGATTTTATGAGGGGTTGAAGTTTCTTGCTAATACTGATCAGAGATGCCTTCCCTTTTTGGGATTTTGCTCTGTCATGTAGTAGCTTCCTCCTTCTGTTGTATAGCTTATTTATGGCCGGGGTCCACCAGACCGGTCTCCTGTTTTTGGAGGAGTGAGTCTTGGTTTTATTTGGGATAGCACGATCCATGCATTCCTGCAGGTGCTCATAGAATGCATTTGTAAAGGATTCTGCGGATTGGGCTGTATTATCCTCTGGCCCAGGGGCTTTGAAGGATTCCACCTCAGTCTTGAGAAGTGCAAAGTTGGCTTTTGAGAAATTCTTTACAGTGATTTCCTTGGCTGGGGGTGGGGATGGGATATGGATGTCCAGGGAAATTTGTTTATGGTCTGATCTTACCAATGAGGGGTTTACCTCTGGTGTGGAACATAGAGTCCCCATGTTGGTGATGACCAGGTCCAATATGTTGTTCCCTCTTGTGGGAGTGGTGACCAGTTGTTCCATTGCATTAGAGTTTATAAATTCAAGGAACCATTGGACGAGGGTGTTTGGGCTTGAGTAGTTTTCCCAGTCAATGTTTGGGAAGTTGAAGTCACCCAATAACACAGTGTTTGGAGAGACCTTCATATTCTCCAGTGTTCTCAGGAATGCCAAGTGGGGTTCCTGTAATAGGGAGGGTGTTCTGTAGCAGGCTACAAACTGAAAGGTAGTTTTGCCCGCTGTTAGTTGCACATGGATGGTTTCCGATGCTTTGTGCAGTGCCACTAACCTGGAGGTGTAGGTATCTTTGATGAATATAGATACTCCACCTCCTTTTGTGCTTCGGTCCGAGTTTTGGGGTCGAAACGCATGGTATGAGTTATAACCTGGTAGTGCTAGGGTGCTCTCAGGAGCCTTGAACCAGGTTCCTGTGTCTGCACAGACATTGATTTTCTCCATACTGAGGAGAGCCTCGAGTGCGTGCATTGAGTAGATTTCTGGCATTGAGTAGCATTACCTTTAGTTTTTTTATCCTTGGGTTGTCTATGGAGGTGGGTTTGTCCTTTGAGCCTTGCCTAAAAAAGGCACTATGGGGGTGGCAAGAGCCTTTGCCAGTATACGAAAGCCTAAGGGTGACAGGTGCAAGCCGTCCCTAGTGAAGCAAAGTGGCTTGTTGAGCATGTCATCCCAGGCTGACAGACACTGGATCCCCTTTGAATGACACCAATACTTTAGCCAATTGTTGAAACTGATCATTTTGTCTTTATACTGTGGCATCATTCTTGGTGAGGGCAAGATGCTACTCAAGGTCAGGGTCATACCAGCCTGGGCTACATGGTCAGAGGGCTCCTCTATGTCTCTTTTCATGTAGTCCAGGGAGGTACGTCTCAGGTCATTCACACCAGCATGGACAATGACAGAGTCATACTTGTACTTGCTTTGGAGTGACCTGCGTGCTTGTGTTATGTGGCGGATCCTGGCACCCGACAGGCAGCTTACAGTGACCTTCTCCTTGTTCAGTCTGGTGAGTGGGACGTCAGTGTGCCGGACAATAGTGTCCCCTATAACAAGTGTATTTGGTGTGTTGTTTGGCCTTAAGGGCTGTGACTGTGAGGCACACTGATTTTGTGAGACATGTGATTCATGGGTATTGTTGAGGGGTGGCTGTTGCTTGGATATCTGCTTAGGAGGTCTTTGCTGTTTAGGCAGATTTTTATTTAGAGCCTCCGAGTATGTTTTTGTGTGTTTATGTGTTGGGTATGCAGATGCAATAGGTCTGTGTGAGACTGGATTTGTGGTGTGGGTGGTTACTTTTTCTTCCTGACTGACTGTGCCAGTCTTGGGTTGAGAGAGCTCTGCCTCCAGTTTGGCTGTGTAACTGCATCTTTCACATGTATTAGAGTTTGTTGGAAGGAGGAGAGGGTTGTCTGTATACATAAGGCAATTGTAACATTGCCTCAAAATTCCCAGATTCACCAGCTGGACTGGAGAGTAGCCTTGAAACTGACCCTTGGACATACCAGATTAGTATAGGGAACTGTTTTTTACTGATCAGATTAGGGAAGGGAACTGATTTTTCACTTGATCAGGAAGGACCAATCGGGAGTCTAATACTTATGAAAAGTCATGGAGGGTGTAGTGCTTTAGTTAGTTAGTGTTTCCTTATAAGAGCTGAGCAAGTGCAGGGCTTTAGAAAGAGAATAGAGTGATTACTTTAAGAGTTTGAACAGTTCTAAGGGAAAAAGTGAAGAGCAGACTTTGTGGAGCCTGGAATAGTTTAAACCTGTTTAGGCGGTGCTGCCCGACACTGCTCAGTGCGCAAAACCGCGCAAAAAGAGAGTTGTAGGGTTTTAAGAGAGAGAGATCAAGGAGTTTAGAATTGACCCAAAATGGCCAATAAATCTACAGCTTCTAGGTAGTAACCACTCCTCCAGGGACAGGCAGGCTGTTCAGTGTTAACCACTCCCACTGGTGAACACAGAGACTTCCCTTTAGCCCAAGCAAGCACTGGCCTTCTAGAAACTTCCAAACAGTTCAGAACAGCAAATCTGTAACTGAACTTACTTAACTTTCAGAAAGTGGGAAAAAAGCAAGATTTGTTTGTTTTTTTTTTTCTTTTTGTTGTAGTTTAAAGGTAGCAAAGATACACAAGCAGCAAAATAATCACAACAGTGCAATAAATGACCCCACACTTGAGTGCTAGGCCAAAATCAGGTAAAATGCAGTTTTTAGAGAAAAAAACGATTTTAAATTAAGTGCAACACAGGAAATGCAGTAAACAGGCTCTAGATGTGTTCCAAGTACTGTTACTGTTACCGATATAAACTTTAGCAAACCGGAAAATGCCAAAAAGTAGGTGGCAAAGCAGTAAAACTTAACAAAAAATCAGAAGAAAATACTTAAAATCACAAAAGTGGCTCCTTTTCTTCTCTCAGCGTTTTCTCCCCTTGGTAGGTGCTTCAGCAACAACTAGCAAGCCTGAAAAGACGCCAAAACCACAAAGCAGGCTGGTTTTAAGAGAGACAGATCAAGGAGTTTAGTATTGACCCAAAATGGCCAATAAAACTACAACTTCTAGGTAGTAACCACTCCTCCAGGGACAGGCAGGCAGTTCAGTGTTAACCACTCCCACTGGTGAACACAGAGACTTCCCTTTAGCCCAAGCAAGCACTGGCCTTCTAGAAACTTCCAAACAGTTCAGAACAGTAAATCTGTAATTCAACTTTCTTAACTTTCAGAAAGTGGGAAAAAAGCAAGATGTTTTTTTTTTTTTTTTCTTTTTGTTGTAGTTTAAAGGTAGCAGAGATACACAAGCAGCAAAATAATCACAACAGTGCAATAAATGACCCCACACTTGAGTGCTAGGCCAAAATCAGTTAAAATGCAGTTTTTAGAGAAAAAAATGATTTTAAATTAAGAGCAACACAGGAAATGCAGTAAACAGGCTTTATATGTGTTCCAAGTACTGTTACTGTTACAGATATAAACTTTAGCAAACCAGAAAATGCCAAAAAGTAGGCAGCAAAGCAGTAAAACTTAACAAAAAATCAGAAGAAAATACTTAAAATCACAAAAGTGGCTCCTTTTCTTTTCTCAGCGTTTTCTCCCCTTGGTAGGTGCTTCAGCAACAACTAGCAAGCCTGAAAAGATGCCAAAACCATGAGGCAGCCTGGTTTTAAGAGAGACAGATCAAGGAGTTTAGAATTGACCCACAATGGCCAATAAAACTACAGCTTCTAGGTAGTAACCACTCCTCCAGGGACAGGCAGGCTGTTCAGTGTTAACCACTCCCACTGGTGAACACAGCGACTTTCCTTTAGCCCAAGCAAGCACTGGCCTTCTAGAAACTTCCAAACAGTTCAGAACAGCAAATCTGTAACTGAACTTTCTTAACTTTCAGAAAGTGGGAAAAATGCAAGATTTTTTTGTTTTTTTTTTTCTTTTTGTTGTAGTTTAAAGGTAGCAGAGATACACAAGCAGCAAAATAATCACAACAGTGCAATAAATGACCCCACACTTGAGTGCTAGGCCAAAATCAGTTAAAATGCAGTTTTTAGAGAAAAAAACGATTTTAAATTAAGAGCAACACAGGAAATGCAGTAAACAGGCTCTAGATGTGTTCCAAGTACTGTTACTGTTACAGATATAAACTTTAGCAAACCAGAAAATGCCAAAAAGTAGGCGGCAAAGCAGTAAAACTTAACAAAAAATCAGAAGAAAATACTTAAAATCACAAAAGTGGCTCCTTTTCTTTTCTCAGCGTTTTCTCCCCTTGGTAGGTGCTTCAGCAACAACTAGCAAGCCTGAAAAGATGCCAAAACCACGAGGCAGCCTGGTTTTAAGAGAGACAGATCAAGGAGTTTAGAATTGACCCAAAATGGCCAATAAAACTACAGCTTCTAGGTAGTAACCACTCCTCCAGGGACAGGCAGGCTGTTCAGTGTTAACCACTCCCACTGGTGAACACAGAGACTTTCCTTTAGCCCAAGCAAGCACTGGCCTTCTAGAAACTTCCAAACAGTTCAGAACAGCAAATCTGTAACTGAACTTTCTTAACTTTCAGAAAGTGGGAAAAATGCAAGATTTTTTTTTTTTTTTTCTTTTTGTTGTAGTTTAAAGGTAGCAGAGATACACAAGCAGCAAAATAATCACAACAGTGCAATAAATGACCCCACACTTGAGTGCTAGGCCAAAATCAGGTAAAATGCAGTTTTTAGAGAAAAAAACGATTTTAAATTAAGTGCAACACAGGAAATGCAGTAAACAGGCACTAGATGTGTTCCAAGTACTGTTTACTGTCTGTCAAAGCCCAGAAAAGTGTATATTGTCAAAGAGTGTTCCAATATGTGTGTAAAGAGAGGACTTTGATCTGTCTCTCTGATGGATGGAATCCTCTGTTTTTGTTCCCCTGATATTTATTCCACATAAAAGGAGCACTGACGCTGCAAACCACCATGTGTATCACCCGATATGAAGAATAGGTAATTATTTGTCTCATACCAAAAGTTTGGCCAGTGTTTACAGATATGATTTATGTAACCTAGTATGCATTTTTCTTCTTGGTTTATTGTGAACTGCTATTTTGTGAGCTTTGAGCATTAAGCCATGGTCATGGATACAACTTATTTATTTCTTGAGATAAAACAAAATAGGACTAAATTTCTTTCCTTCTGATTTTTGTTTATGCATCATTAGATCAAAGATTGAGAAAAAGCTCTAAAATGTACCCCAGAGCTGCTATAACCCCAAGACCAGCAGTAATTGCAGTGTAGTGTTGGTCAGTTAGGATATGTGGTAGGGATGCATGATATAACCCCAAGGCCAGCAGTAATTACAATGTAGTGTTGGTCAGTTAGGAGGTGTGGTAGGGAGTGTCATTTTGGAGGTGTGGTAGGAAGGGTCAGATAGGATGCTTGGTAGAGATGCAGGACGAAGCACACTGGAAGATTAACACTGAATTTTTTTCGGGATGATTTTTCATGGCATTATTGTATGAAAAGGTTGTTTAAAAAATCTAAAATGCACCTCAGAGCATCAACAACTCCATGGCTTCAAGGTATGTAGGGGTCCCTTAGACCTCGAGTTTAATGCATTTATTTCCAGAACATTTATTACAATGTAGTCTTGGTCAGTTAGAGTCTGTTGAAAGGATGCAGGAAAATGCAAAGTTGAAGAGTAACACTGAATTTGTTTCCTTAATCAGGAGTTTTGTTCAGGCCATAACTGGATGAAAAGGTTAGCTACAAAAACTCTCCAATGTGTCTAGAAGCATCTACAGTCCCTATAGTTTCTGGGGATAGCCGCAAGATCCCCAGCTTAATATACTTATTTCTTCCATAGTTGTGTGGTGTGGGTAGGACTAGAAGGGAGAGGATATCAGATGAGGGCTGGGTGACATGCATGTAGGGGGAGTAGTAGTCAGTGGAGAGAGGTGTGGTGGTGCTATTCGCCTGGGGTACCATTTCACCTAAGGCCAGCCTGCCAGAAGGAGCACATCCAGGGCTTATCATCTTAGTATCTGTTGGTGTCACAAAGATTTGTCTGTGCTTTAAACCAGCTCATATGCTTCCCTATATTCATTCTCCCTATAAAAACTAAAACTGCAAGTATCAAAGATCAATTTACAGAAAAAAAATCTGTTTCAATAAATACTGGTGTCTTTTGACAGCATCCCTAATCTTCAATTTGTTACCAGAAGTGGTACCGAGCTTTAAAGTATCAATATCTGCCTTCTGTGGACTACTCTGCTCTGACAGGAAACTTATAGGTGTGCTTGTGTTACATCTTGCATTTTGTAACATCAGGATATAAATCTATGATCTAAATCCTGTGCTTGTTTCAGAAATTCCAAATAATTACTGCAGAGTTCCCTAATGTGAAGATATTGTGACTTAGGAATGCTGTTCACTACAAATATGATTTATATAGTTGGGTTATAAAAAGCAAGATTTTATTTATTTATTTTACATTTGTTAACCGGGTTAGTCTGGCTGAGCTTTTGGCTCATTTTCAGCAGAGACCCGGGGAGAAAAGCTCCTCAGGACTAGAAAACAATTTATTAAATTTTAGTAACATAGTAGTAACAATCAGCTCTAGGATCTTCCAAGCAGAGACCTGGAGGGAACAATAGCTCCTCAGGCAATTCAATTATACAGAGTATTAACAATCGGCAGACAAGTATGTGAGTTGTTACAAACAAGGTTTTAAACAATTAGCAGAAGAAAATGTGACTAGTTACAATATTATTTAAGCTGCTTAGAACAGAATGAGTTAATAGTTAGGCAGATGCTTATTTAAAGTGGGTAGGATCTAGTTGTATATGATTTTGGAAACAAGAAAGGAAAGTAAGAATGGCTAGTAGGAGATGTAGGGGAGGTAGAGTATAGGAGACAGACTAGACAGGTAGGTTGTTTTGAGACTGTAAGAGTGCTTGGAGATAGAGGAAGGGAAGAGGTAGAAGAGGCAGGGGAATAGTGTTAGAGATACATTAAGAGTGAGGTGGTGAAATAGATGAAAGGATGGTGGTTTCAGGGTGGTTGGCTACAGTGGCAAGACCACTTTATTTTTAGGTATTTCCTTGTGGCTAATTTGAAACTTTTGCTATGCTGGAGGGATTTTATTTCCAAGGGGAGTTGGTTCCAGGATGTAGCTGGGTTATAGTTAAAGAGAAGGCAGCCTTTTTTGGTTTTGGGTTTGTAGATGTCTAATAATTATTGATTTGAGCTGCGTAATATCCTAGCAGGGGAATATTTGGATATGATAGTGGAGAGGCTGGGGCAGAAGGAGGGTAGATAGAGAACAGAGTGGAAGATTTGTAGTTGGCATAGTTGGGAATTCTAGCCAGTCTAGTTGCTGCAGAGCTAAGCAGTGGTGTGCCTTGTAGGTTTTGTTAGCTGAAAATCTGGAGATCTTATTATAGGTAGTTTCAAGCTTGGAAATAATGTAGAATTTAGGTTTGTGAATATGTGGCAGCTGTACAGGAGTGTTGGGAGTAATAAAGCCTGGGAGAGAATTATTCAGGCAGTGTTAGTTAAGTATTTCTTGCTATGGAAAAGGTGTCCAAGTTTCTGATGATTTTTTTTTTTACCGAGTTAGTAATATGGAGATCAAACTTAAGCTGATCATCTATTGTAACACCTTGCAATTTAGTACTAGATTCAGCTGAGGTGATAGTGTTGTTGCAGGATAAGATGGTAAATGTACTGTGGAGTGTGGTGATGTTTTTAGGGAGGAAGAGTAGGAGCTTATTTTTTTATGGATTAAGTATTAGTTTGTTATCACTAAGCCAAGTCTCAATGGTGTGGAAGTATAACTGGGTAGTTGAGTGGAGGTCAGTTGGGTTGTCAGCAATGGTTATAACAGTTGAGTCATCAGCATATTGCACAAGAGATGACTGGGGACAAGAGGAGTAGAGTAAGTTGGTGAAAATATCAAAGAGTAGTGGTCCAAGTATGGACCCTTGGGGGACTCCCATTTGTACAGTGAGAGGGGAGAATAGTGCAGAGAGCCATTTAACTGATTGCTGGCAGGTAGAGAGATAGCTGGAGAACCAGGAGATAGTAGGGAGAGAGAAATGTAAGTTAGTGAGTTTATCTAGAAGGAGTGGGTGAGAGACAGTGTTAAATGCTTTAGAAAGGTCAAGGAATAGGCATGAGACAAGTTTATTGTTATCGCGAGCTAGGGAGACTATGTTGATGAATGATATGAGTGCAGTAGTTGTACTATGCTTGGGACGGAAACCATGCTGTGTGGGTGCGAGAAGGTTTTCCTGGTGAAGGTAATGCATTAACTGCTTGTGAATGCATTCCTCTAGGATTTTTGAGAGTGGAGAGTGTATGGCAATTGGTCTGAAGTTGGATATGTCTGAGGAGTTGCCCCCGTTGTGAATGGGTAGAGTAAAGAAATTCTTCCAAACAATGGGGACATAGGATTCAGAAAAAGATAGATACAGGATAGGCAAGAGGTTCAGAGGCAATCTGCAGGAAGTAAGAGGGTAGCTTGTCAACAGATGGGGAGCAAGGTTTAAGTTTAGAGAGTAATGACTTTACATAGTTAGTTGATACTGTTTTTAGATAGAAGGAGTTAGGAGGGTTTGGAAGAGGTATAGAGTTTGTGGGGGTGCTAGTGTTGTTTCTGGGGGGGGGTTTATTAGGGAGGTTACTGAGTTCATAAAATGATTGTTAAATTTGTTGGCTATGTCTTCAGGTGTTGCACTGGGACATGGGTTAGGAGTGGAAGGGAATCCTGGATGAAGAGTCTGTTTAACATAGCTCCAGAATTTCTTTGAGTCTGATTTAAGAGTAGAGGGAGTTTTGGCATAGAAGTTTATTTTGTCATAATGGATGATTTTTTTTTTTTTTAATTTTATTTCTGAGTTCTTATATTTCTGAAGAAGAGAAGAGGTCCTCATTTTAGTCCACGTTTTCCAAATCCTATCCCGGTCTTTCATGAGGGTTCTGGTAGATTTAGTGAGCCAGGGAGCAGTATTAGATTTGATTCTAATTGTGCGAAGGGGAGCAAGGGATTGAAGAATGTTTAGGAATGAAGTGTTGAAGGAGTGGATCACTTCATTCTAAAGGAAGAGTGGTGAGGTAAGACCAGTTAATTTTGGAGAGTTGATGAATAAAGGAGTTAGGACAGAAATGAGAAAGTGAGTGGGTGGTAATAAATTTGTTAGGTTTGGTAAGGTGGGGAGTATGTCTGGTAACTGTTATAGGGCAGTGGTTGCTGAGGGCATTCGGAAGGGTTTGGGAGTTATGATTGTTTTGAGGGTGTGAGACCAATATCCAGTCTAAAAGAGAGCTAGGTAGGTGAGATTTATTAATGTAGGTTGGGGTTGTGATTAGCTGCTCAAACCCATATAGGTTTATACAGGAAGTAGTGTTGGGAGCTTGTATTGTAAGCCAATCAATATTTACATCTCCCAGTATAATTATTTCATTGTGGATGGTATGTGAGAGGTGAGATAGGATGTTCTCAAGTATGTTAATATTATCACCAGGGGGAATATAGATTGCTGCGACAGTTATGGTATTGAAACTGTTAAGTGGTCAGGAGGAGTTCAGCTGGTGAGAAGGAGGGTAAGTCTAGTGTGGGACTGATATGGGAGAGACAATTGGAGTAGAGTATGGAGACTCCTCCTCCTTTTCTTTTAGATCGATCTAATCTAAGGATATTATAGCCAGGAGGGATGATTTCACTGTCCAGATGGTGTGGTTTTAACCATGTTTCAGTTAAGGTAACTATGTCAGGAGTATAGTTAGCTATCCAAGCATGGAGTTCTTGAACTTTATTTACAAGGCTCCTGACATTGATAGAGCAGAATTGTACGTGTTTTTGTGGGTTGGAGGGGGTGGCAGGTTTAGATACAGGGGGGTTATTGTTCAGGGTAGTGCCTGTAGGGCCTGGGTTAGGATGAATGTCACCAGATAGAAGTAGAGGTTTGTAATGGGGTTTTAATTTGAGTAAGTAGACTTTGTTTATTTGTTTTAAAGGGGAGGGGGGAGATATTTTTATTTTAGGAGTAGGAGTGGTGGGGGGAAGGATGGAGGGACAGATTAGTAGATAGGGTTGTGGTGTAGTATTTGAGTTAAGAGTGGTGTTTGAGGGATGGAAATAGGGATTAGGTAATTGCGAGTGATAGGAGGTGAGGTGATAGAGTATAAGGAGTAGAGAAGGTAAGAGTATAGTTTGAGTTGTAAGAGACATGTCACTTTATGGGATGTAGAACAGAGGATGAGAGGAAAGGGTGAAAGGAAGGTATAGTAGTCTTTGATAGCGGAATAGTAGGTAAGTGTGGGGAGGAGTAAAGAAGGGAGGTAGTATGAGAACAGGAAGTAGAGGGGTGGGGGATTTGGAAGGAAGTGAAGGGGACGGTGTGGTTGTATGGATAGGTATAAAGGTAATGATATGGGGGGTGGGTGGGGAGCAAAGTGAGCAGAGCGGGGCAACACCGTCCAGATAGAACTTAGCTAAAAAAAAACTATCAGCTAGTCCAGGGACACTTACTAGAGATGCTACACCTTGAGGGCTTTCAGCTGCAATTAGAGCAAATATGGCATCCAGGGTTTTTAAAACCTTTGGTGTGTTGTACCTGAGCAGTCACTTGGGGGGTGGGGGAAGGGAGGAAAACTATCTATTGGAATTTAAAGCAGCAGGGGAGAATCCAAGGCACTCTGCAAACCTAGCTAATTTTCAAAGGACAGCCAAGGAAATAAGGTAAGCATACAGGCACCCTTGTTCAAGGACTGGAAGGTTTCTCCACGAAAAACTATGTGTAGGAGTACACCACAGGTAGAATTTGTATGCTGCTTACTAGTCTTCAATGGCAGATTTTATTCTCTTTTATATTTGTATTCCCCTTTGCTCATTGTTTGCTGCACACATGTAGCTAAAGATAAAAGCAGCTGGAGACTTTGCACCTCTGTTTGGTGTTTAGTGAAGAACAAATATTGAGGAGGAGGGGCTGAAGGCTATGATTATTGAGAGGGGCTAATTACCTTAATATACAACAAATTATACATAGTGAAATGGATGAAAGGGGTGGTAGTGGACTAAGAGGAAGAAGGTTTGCAGCTGTTGCCCCTGGGGTATGCACTCTAGCTGACTGTAACAGATTTTAACAAGGCATAACAGTAGTCACAAAAGCTGGCACCTACACTACACAAGTGGCAACAACAAGGTTCCTGGAGTTAAGCTGGGGCTGCAGTCTATTTCTGGATGATTGCTGATTAGAGTTTTCTTTGCTTTTAGCTGGAGTGAGAGGATTCTTTACTCACACAAGTGGGGGGGGGGGTTACTCAAAGCGATCAGGTCCTCAGTGGCTACTACACAAGTGGCAACAACAAGGTTCCTGGAGTTAAGCCTGGGGCTGCAGTCTATTTTTGGATGATTGCTGGTTAGAGTTTTCTTTGATTTTAGCTGGAGTGAGAGGATTCCTTACTCACACAAGTGGGGGGGGGGGACCCAAAGTGATCAGGTCCTCAGTGGCTACAACACAAGTGGCAACAACAAGGTTCCTGGAGTTAAGCCTGGGTCTGCAGTCTATTTTTGGATGATTGCTGGTTAGAGCTTTCTTTGCTTTTAGCTGGAGTGAGAGGATTCTTTACTCACACAAGTGGGGGGGACCCAAAGGGATCAGGTCCTCAGTGGCTACTACACAAGTGCAAAAACAAGGTTCCTGGAGTTAAGCCTGGGGCTGCAGTCTATTTTTGGATGATTGCTGGTTAGAGTTTTCTTTGCTTTTAGCTGGAGTGAGAGGATTCCTTACTCACACAAGTGGGGGCGGGGCCCAAGGCGATCAGGTCCTCAGTGGCTACTACACAAGTGGCAACAACAAGGTTCCTGAAGTTAAGCCTGGGGCTGCAGTCTTTTGTTGGATGATTGCTGGTTAGAGTTTACTTTGCTTTTAGCTGGAGTGAGAGGATTCCTTACTCACACAAGTGGGGGGGGGGGGGCAAAGCAATCAGGACCTCAGTGGCTACTACACAAGTGGCAACAGCAAGGTTCCTGGAGTTAAGCATGGGGCTGCAGTCTATTTTTGGATGATTGCTGGTTAGAGTTTGCTTTGCTTTTAGCTGGAGTGAGAGGATTCTTTACTCACACAAGTGTGGGGGGGGGGGGCAAAATGATCAGGTCCTCAGTGGCTACTACACAAGTGGCAACAACAAGGTTCCTGGAGTTAAGCCTGGGGCTGCAGTCTTTTGTTGGATGATTGCTGGTTAGAGTTTACTTTGCTTTTAGCTGGAGTGAGAGGATTCCTTACTCACACAAGTGGGGGGGGGGCAAAGCAATCAGGTCCTCAGTGGCTACTACACAAGTGGCAAAAACAAGGTTCCTGGAGTTAAGCCTGGCGCTGCAGTCTATTTTTGGATGATTGCTGGTTAGAGTTTTCTTTGCTTTTAGCTGGAGTGAGAGGATTCCTTACTCACACAAGTGGGGGGGGGGGGCCCAAAGCGATCAGGTCCTCAGTGGCTTAGAGATGATACACCTGGAGGGCTTTCAGCTGCATGCAACAAAAGCACACAGATGTAACAAAAGCACACAGATATGCTTCCTGCCTAAGTCCAGCTTTTTGGAGTAGATACAATGAAAACCCTTGAATACGGCCAGTAATAACAGGGTGACAAAGACCCAAGATCGGTAGCAATTTTGAATGATTACCGTAATTCACTTAGAAACGTAAAACAGCAGGCAGGTTTGCATCAACATGATTTTTCTAAATGATAAGAAGAGCATACTAGAACGGCTGTGGTCCTCTAACATTTATTAGAAAGCCAGCATTTTTCAATGGAAAGAGCAAAACGTTGAAATAAATTCAGGGATGTTCTGTAAAATCAGGGACAACTGAGAGGTACACTGGGTGAGGTGGAGGAGAGACATTGCGTTGTACTATATGTGTTTCTTCATTCTGTTGATCAGAATGAGATGTCTGAAGTGTAGGCAGTGTAAGAGAAAGTGGAAAGATGAAATACCTACTTGCCTGTTTTGGGGGGGTGAGGGGGTGGAGTTTGGATCATATGGTTAGGGACCATACTTCATGCTAGAGTCCCTTGAGGAGACCAGAGAATATATAGAGGCACCTGTAGTAAAGGAGGCAGGAGCTTTGAGGGTTATGTCCCTTGTGAAAGTGGGAGGGTTATGTCCCTTGTGAAAGTGGGAACTTCCTTCACACAGGTTAAAATTCTGATCCTCCATGCAGATGCTACCACAAAGCCAAATGCATGCCACCATCACCTTGTTGGTAACAAATGATCTGCAAGGCTCTCACCCCCAGAGATACAACTGGGTCAGTAGAGTAAGAACCTATGATATACCTCTCAACTGGCCAGAATTTTGCAGAATGTAAAGATTTTTTTCCAAATAGTTTTGGTCTCTTCCTTACAAAATGTATGTTTTTCTTGCCAATCATTGAGAATTGAAGTCACTAAATAATAGCAGATCTCTGAGGTTTAGACTTCATATCCTTCAGAAAACGTAGCCTAATGCAAAATCTGTTATTCTGTCAAAGTTTGTAAGAGCAATATTTAAAATCTGTTTCATATTTTGGGCCTTTGTCTCCTCATTATTTTTGGCTTTGACCAGAATACTTGTGCTTACAGGTTAAGGGATATGGGAGACAAAACAAAACAAAAAAGAAATATTCTGGACTGTTCATTAGTACAGTAAATATAAGAGAATAATGTATTATTTCAAGTTGCCACCATCACTTTTTGTCTCTAAGGTCTAGACTATGACCTTAGTTAAACATTATATTGTTCTCTTATTTTTTCCAGAAAAAGGTTTCACCACTGTTTTAAGATAATATTTCAGGTAAACAGGGTATGCTTTTGGCATATATACCTTTACATGTGTTGACAACAAACAAATCCAAAGAAGCCAAAGAACACCCATCTTCTTTTATAAGACTCATAGGTACACTTTCCTCAACAATTTCAACAAGTAATGTTGTGTCTCTTGTAGCTTTGTGTTTCTAGATCTTTTCTGATCAGTAAGTCAACTCATAATTAAAGCATGGCTCATCAGTAGTTCTACTATGAAACACAGATGTCCTGAAAGTTGACAGCTCAACAGAATGAAAAAATGTCCAAAAAACAAATGGATGAAAAACTTCCCTTTTCTTGTTTTTTGGAAGGGGCAGAGAACCCCCCACCCCCACCACCAAATATGCTTATACCAACTCGAAGAAGGGATACATCTCCGTAAAAAAGTGAATCATTGCCACCATACACTTAATTGCACCTGCAATGATTTCCTATGAAGGAAAGTGTTGTCTTACACTCTTCACTTTTTGTTTGCTGTGGGCTACTGATGCTCAAGCAATTTTACTTCATGCTTGGGTAGTGGAGCCCCCATAAGCAATGTACTTTAGAAGATAAGACCCAAAAAGCTTTTAATTACTCCAGACAGTCATTTAGGTCCATAAATTAGAAGTTATGTACCTACCATAACGTTCCATGTTAGTTGTCTTCTCTCGCCTTCTTTCTTGCTGGATGGGTTCGGAGCCGATCCTCGGCTCCGACTCGGCACTTGCTTTAGCTTGAGAACTCCTTTTACCAGCTCGAGGCAACCCTATATCCCATGATGCAAGGCGGAACTACCTCAGATCTCGTTTGGTAGCTAACCTACCCTGCTAAGGACTATCCTAACACAACTAGGAAAACCAAGTTCATAATAAGAGTCCTCAAATGAAGGCTCAGGAGGAAACAACCTGATAGGAACTCTTCAAGATCTGTCCAGGCCAGGGGGAAGGAGGGAGGGACGCAAGAAAGAAGGCGAGAGAAGACAACTAACATGGAACGTTATGGTAGGTACATAACTTCTAAATGTTAAGTTGTCAATCTCGCCTTCATTCTTGCTGGATGGGACCGCATCCCTAGCACCTGTATCCCGGGTGGCTCAATGGAACAGACTCTTGAGAACTGTGGAACCAAAACTGGCCCTGTCTCTGGAGGCTAAGTCTAACTTGTAATGAGAGACAAAGGTATGAGGAGTGGCCCAAGTAGCTGCCGCACAAATGGTATCAATGGGTAGTCTATCCTGAAAAGCTGCAGAAGTGGATAGACTCCTGGTTGAGTGTGCTTTCGGTTTAGAAGGTAGTTGCTTGCCTCTGAGAGAGTACACATAGGAAATGGTGGAAGACAACCATCTGGATAAGGTCACTTTAGAAACTGGAAGACCTATCCTGTTTTCTGCATAGGAAACAAATAATTGGTCCAATTTCCTGAATTGTTTCGTTCTATGCAAATAGTACCTGAGCTGACGATGGACATCCAAAAAATGAAGCTTTTGTTCAGCTCTGTCAGAATAGTTTGGGAAAAAGACTGGTAGATCTATGGATTGGTTAATGTTGGTTTGAGACACAACCTTGGGGAGAAAGGACGGGTTCGTTCTTAAGGATACCCTGTCCTTATGAAAAACCAAGTAAGGGGAACGAATGCAGAGAGCTTGGATCTCGGAAACCCTTCTTGCTGAAGTGACAGCCAGTAAGAATATAGTTTTCCAGGTCAATAACTTCAAAGAACATGAAGCAGATGGTTCGAAGGGAGGTAGCATCAAGGATGCCAACATTAAATTTAGATCCCATTGCGGAGGAGGATGCTTTATTGGCGGCTTTAGGAGAAAAACTCCTCTCAGAAAGGCCTTGCATAATCTATGAGACATAATGTTATTATCATGCAAGCCAACATGGTACTTGGAAATAGCAGCCAGTTGAACTTTAACTGTAGATGAAGAAGATCCTGAATGAAAAACTTCAGCCAGGAAATCTAAAACAGAATGCACAGGAGCAGTAAAGGGATCAATATTCCTGGAATTTGCCCAAATAGAAAAACGTCGCCACTGGCTAGCATAAACAGTTCTGGTGGACGACTTTAAAGAAGACACTAAGATGTCTCTGACAGAATCAGAGATCATCGGAAGCCTGGCTAGGGAAGGAAGTGGAGCAACCAAGCAGTGAGGTTGAGAGAATGAATGGCCCGGTGCTGCTGACCCGACTGGTGGATCAAGAGATCCGGAACTGGGTCCAGATGCCAGGGCTGCACCAGGAGGTGACGATGCAGAGACGGAAACCAAATTTGTCGAGGCCAGTAAGGGGCAATGAGAATCAACTTGGCCCTCAAAACAGTGGCTTTCTGAATGACTTGTGGAATCAAGGGAAAGGGAGGAAAAGTGTACAGAAGTCCCCGGGGCCAATCCTGGGTTAGAGAGTCTCTCAGGGGTTGGCCTGGTAGGGGAAAGAGTGAAAAAATCGGGGCACTTGTTGTTTTGAGGTGTAGCAAAAAGATCGCAACAAGGTGTGCCCCACTTCAGAAAAATCTGATCCACTACAGATTGATTGAGAGACCACTCGTGAGGCATCAGAATGGATCTGCTCAGCCTGTCCGGCAAGAGGTTGGACCTGCCGGGGATGTGCGTTGCTATCAGAAACCGATGAGAGGAGATTGCCCATTGCCAAAGTCTGAGAGCTTCGACACAACGGATAGGACCTGGTCCCGCCCTGCTTGTTGATGTACCAGACCACGGACATGTTGTCCGTTTGTACTGCAATAGTCTCCGTGGGAAGAAAGTCGTTGAGGGCTTGCAACGTTAAAAGCACCGCTCTCATCTCCAGGACATTGATGTGCAGATGGTATTCTATGGGTTGCCACGTCCCGTGGACCATCCTGCCCTGATAATGCCCCCCCACCCGATCAGAGAGGCATCCGTAGTAACTGTGGCAACTGGAGGAGGGAGAACAAAGGGTCGGCCTTGATGAAGAAGAGGGGAAGATATCCACCAGTTCAGGTGAGTTCTGCACGATTGTGTGACTAAGATTTCGTGCCTCATCGGAAGACTGTGGTACAACCACTGAGTGAATAACATCCACTGCAGAAGACGCATGTGGAAGCGAGCCAGTGGTAGAAGAACAATGGCCGCAGCCATAAGACCTAGAACCTTTAGTATGAATCTGGCTTTGACCTTGCTGCTCTGCAATAGAATTCGAACGAATTTTTGGATGTCCCGAATTCTTTGATCTGTTAGTCTGGCTAACATTTTGACGGTGTTTAATTCTGCACCTATAAAGGTGATAGATTGGCAAGGCCGCAGAGAAGATTTTTCGAAATTTACCGAAATCCCCAAACTCTTGCAAAGCTGCAGAGTGCAATCTCTGGTTTGAAGAAGTTGACACCTGGTGGTGGCGGAGAGGAGCCAGTCGTCCAAATAAGGAAACACCTGGAATCCTTGACGTCTCAGATGAGCTGTGACCACTGCCATGCATTTGGTAAACACTCTGGGGGCTGAAGTGAGGCCAAAGGGCAGGGCTCTGAATTGGTAATGACTGGTCCCTAGCCGAAAACGGAGAAACCTTCTGGAGCGCCTGTGAATCTTTATGTGATAGTACGCGTCCTGAAGGTCTATAGAGCACATCCAGTTGTCCTTGCCCAGAAAGGGCAGAATGGACTGAAGCGTGACCATCCGGAATCTTGCCTTCTTGACAAATCTGTTTAGACTGCTCAGGTCTAATATTGGTCTCCAATCTCCCGTCCTTTTGGGGACCAAAAAGAATCTTGAGTAGATGCCGGATCCTACTTGGTCTGCTGGAACAGTCTGGACGGCTCTTTTTCCTAGGAGCTTTGAAACCTCCTGTTCTGCCAAATCCCTTTGACCGGGTGAGATGTCTGGAAGGGATTGTTGAGGTACGGGATACCTTTCGAAGGGGATTTTGTAACCCTCGGATATTATCGACTGTACCCACACATCTTGTGAGAGGGAATGCCAGGCTACTGGGTACAGCGAGATCCTTCCCCCGACTGCCTCCAAGGGTGGACAGTCGGGCAACACCTCAGGGGTGCTGAAAGGGCTTCTCAGGAAGAGACTCCCTGTTGCCCTGGTTCTGAGGACCCCCCCTGCCTCTAGGGCGGCGTCTGTTATTGTTACCCTCTCTGCCTCTGGGGGTAAACTGACCACGTGTGTCCGGTGTAGCTCCTTGGGCTTTGCGGAACCACATCTTCCCTCCCTTCTGACCCTTGGGATATGGTCTGACAAAAAACAACTTACCTCAGCTGGCAAAGGAGACCTCTTTCGCTAAGCGGCAAACGAGATCTGAGGTAGTTCCGCCTTGCATCATGGGATATAGGGTTGCCTCGAGCTGGTAAAAGGAGTTCTCAAGCTAAAGCAAGTGCCGAGTCGGAGCCGAGGATCGGCTCTGAACCCATCCAGCAAGAATGAAGGCGAGATTGACAACTTAACATCCATAGTTACACACATAAACATTGCTTCTGTGTGCAAAACATCTCAGTTTGGTGTTTTTTGTCAAAAGCAGAACACACTGTTCTTTTGGACTTTTGCTTTCAAATCTGTTAGAAGAAAATCACATTTTGATATCAGCCTTTGTAGCATAAGCATTTGTGCCACAGAAAAAAGTAGTCACCTGAGGAGAAATTCTGTAGTTAAACAAGAACCATGAATGTTTGTTTCAGATTCTCAGGTGTTATTTTCTTCATCCCTTCCTGTGACATATTCCATTGCTTGCCTTCTTTCTTTCTTTCTTAAATTTGTTGAACTCCTTACTAGTGAAACAAGAGCCATTATCAGATGCTAGTAGTATTTTCGGAATACCAGGTAAACTAAAGATTTATCTTAGCTTTTCACTGGTTGTTTGAGAATTGGTAGAATTCATTGCATACATAGGCATCTACTTTGAAAAGATACGAGTCAAAACTAAAAACATTCTTACAGGAATAGGCCAGTAAATCCAACATGTATTCTAGTTAATGGCTTTTCAGGCCATTACTGTGAGAATAAAAGTGCACTGCCTGGTGATTTATTATCTGCTTGACACTGATAACATATCTTTCCCATATATCAATTCCCGTCAGACCTCCATATGTATTATCTTGCTAAGTCTTTCTTTCTCGATATTTCAGGATGACCCTAAATGTGTTTTAGCTCGGAGGGTAAAAAGAAGGTCCAGTACCTTTAATGGTTCCAAACCATGCCCTCTCACACAGTTTCACTCGAGTAGGATAATGTTAGATCTGGGTGCATGGATGCATGTTTAGAGGTCACGTGACATGCATCATGGTGCAGCAACGAGACACCACCAAAAGCCTTCCAAGCACAGAATAATGGAGTTACTGGCTTTAAAGACAATGTGCATGATCATGCTATACATATGTCCCTAGGCCTAGCACAAGCATTGAAGAACACGATAATGCCACTTGGAATGCATAGCGCATTGTGTTAAGGTACAGTTTCAATCAAGACCATACTAAATTACCTCATAAACATAATCTTTACTCTGTGGGGACCATTTTAACATCATATAAAGCAGAGATACCATATTACTCAAGACTGTGTTACAACAAACAACTGTAGGTCAGGACTTTACAGAATAAGACATTAGCCTCTAACGTGAGCATAGTGAAGGAAGCTGACATGTGGTATATTGTACTTAACACCCACAGTGTTTGCTGTGATATGTATAAAAAGGGGGCTAGTCACAGCACAACAAGGGACAAGTAAGTGGCCACCAAACTGGGAGAGGGGGCCAGGGGGCCATGCACACACACACACACACACACACACACACACACACACACACACACACACACACACACACACACACACACACGCGCACACACACACACACACACACACACACACACACTATATATTTATACACACACACACATGAATCATTCGTATATGTATATATATATATATATATATATATAAAATATATATTATGGTTTACCACCATATGGTCGAACACACAGTGCTCAAACCTGTATATAGCCGAATCAAAATAGTGAATTCTGGCATGCCGAATGGTCAGAATGTTGCAAAAACACAGAATACGACATTTCCGACCACTCTATATCCAGAAACAAGTACTAACATGGGTCAAAAAGGGGACGGGATTTTGCGATCCACAACATCTGTGTTCGCAAATGTGCTGTTGCCACACTCCTTTTTGACATTCGGGCTCGACCATCCACCGGTCGACCATATGGTTGTAAACCATATATTGTATATATTTATGCACACACATGGATCTGTGGTAACTAGTCAAATGACCACAATGTTGACAACCAGTATATTGATGTACTAATGTTGAAACATATTACATTGATATGTTCTGCACATGTACCTGGGATTACCCCAGAGGAGGCTAAACCAAAATCAAGTATTTTTGCAGGGGTGCCAAGCCCCCCCTGAAACCCCTGCTAATTATATATACTAACTCTGAGGTTGCACAATTCCTGGGAATATTCCCCTATCTGGAAACTGTCACTTTCACACACCTGTCAACAATCTGTTTCCATCAACCAAACAGATGTTGACTTTGTGATCATTCAATCGCATATCATATATATATATATATATATATATATATATATATATATATATATATATATATATATATAAAGGGACTTTCACAGATGGCCATACACACATTGATTGATATGTATAATTCACAATGTATATAACTTGCCATGGGCCCACAAGATAGAGAGAGGCAACAACTGGAAACATTCACTGCGCAAGAGATGTACACATGGTACATGCATCCTGGACAAAAGTAACATGGACAAGGTTTACTGGGACCAGATGTGGCATGGAGTGGATGGCATGGATCTGGTAGTTGGTGCAGAGGGTTAAGGCTGTGAGTTGTAGTTCCTTGGTACAGGGTTTGGTCCCCTCAGCCTTTGTTTGTTTACTATGTGACCTTGAGCAAGTCACCTAATCAGACATTGCTCCTGGGTCATCCCTGCAAAGGGTTTGTGTGTCCAGTGAGCCTACCTGGTTAAGAAAATAGGTATGATTACTATTATTATAATTGAGGGTTGCAGGACATCAGTGCTTTGGATGACTGAGGCGGGATTCTACATCTCACCTGTGTCCATTGTGGGAATTAGACTGCTGTCACTGATATAAGGCTTCTTGCTCACTTATATGAAGGATAAGATGGATTTATTCTTTACACAATCCTTTTTTCAATGGAAGTTGCAGCATTTGGATAGGATAAAAAAGTTTTGACACTGCATACTTTTGATGTATCCAAATATCCAGCTAGGAAAAGGTGAGGTCATCCCACTACAAACAGGTTACTGTAACGGTGAGGACATCCCAATACAACAGGTCACTGTGAAGGTGAGGTCATCCCACTACAACAGGTCACTATGAAGGTGAGGTCATCCCACTACAACAGGTCACTGTGAAGGTGAGGACATCCCACTACAACAGGTCACTGTGAAGGTGAGGACATCACACTACATCAGGTCACTGTGAAGGTGAGGACATCCCACTACAACAGGTCACTGTGAAGGTGAGGACATCCCACTACAACAGGTCACTGTGAAGGTGAGGACATCACACTACATCAGGTCACTGTGAAGGTGAGGACATCCCACTACAACAGGTCACTGTGAAGGTGAGGACATCCCACTACATCAGGTCACTGTGAAGCTGAGGACATCCCACTACAACAGGTCACTGTGTAAACTTTGTTTCCACTCTTCTCAATGTTTCTTCTTTTAGGCTACTGTGGACAGAAACTCAAATACATGAATCCTCCAGTGTTTCTAGTGATGACACATTCCAGTCCTTCAGATGTTACAACAGAGGAGTGATTTGGCACAAAATAATTTTTTACTGATTTTTGAACTTTGGGTATGAGACACATACTTGTAAAATATCCAATATCCTGGATAATGAGTACTACAGATTAAGTATACAAGAAGACAAAGATTGTCAGAATATGCTAACAACCCAAGAAAATTTCCATGTAGACTGTCTAATGATTCTAGAGCCTGTATGAAGGATTCACTGTAGGGTTTCCTAGACTGTAATGAGAAATACTAGGTGCGGTAAACCATCTTGCCTTGCATAAATATGAAAAGGAGGTGATAAGACTGAAGTGCATAACACAAAGAACACGAGCTTCACTTATAGGTTCATAGGTTCATACTAGGCTATCTGCCCTGGGGCAATTATAAGCCTAGCCCGATTCTGTATGGCTTACGCCACCCCTTGATTTGAGTATACTGTGCCCTTTTTAAGGTTTAGTTTACTGTGCCTCTGTCTAATAGTGACACGGGAGTAATCCCTGGGACAAACCTACGATCCCCCATCCACTTATCGAGATTCTTCTTGAAGAGATTCAGTGAGGTGCTCTGCCTCACATGAACTGGAATTCTATTCCAGAGCGAAGGGAGCCTCTGGGTTATGAACCTGTCCCTCCAGCAAGTTCTATTTATTTCTGTGCTGAGGTTCAAGTCCCTCGAGCGTGTGGCTCTAAGGGATTTAGATTTACTGAGGTGGAGCATGTCCATTAATTCTGGATTTGACATAGCTTTGTATGTCAGGCATAGATCGCCTCAAAGTAGGCGGTATGCAACTGAGTAGAGCTGGAGTTTTTTTAACTGAGCAGCATATGGCATCTGTTTGAGACCCTTGATCCTCTTGGTGAGATACTTTTGGGGTCTTTCTAATTGCTGTAGGTGTCGGGTAAGGTACATCCCAAAGGGGCATTGTATTCTATGATGGGCCTGATGAGGGATGAATAAAGGGGCACGATTACCTCTCTTGATCTAGATGTGAAACCCTTCGTGATGAGGTGGGCTATGTAGAAGGTCTTTCTAACCACTTTGGCAATGTGGTTTTCAAAGGAGAGATTGCTATCAACTTGGGTCCCCAGGTCCCTAATAACTTTTTCTGTACTTAATGGGTTTCTGCCTATGTGGTAATTTGTGGGCACATTGTTTTGCCAAAGGGTATGACTATACATTTTTTGGCATTTAGCTTTAAACCATGGCACTGGCACCAGTTATCTGTCTCTGTGAGACCTTTTTGAAGGATGTTTGTGTCAGCTGGAGAATTGATTATGGCGCCCAGTTTGCAGTCGTCTGCGAACTTGGTGAGCCATAGTCCTCCCACGTTTGCCTGTACCTCGGAAAAGTATATACCGAACAAGAGTGGTCCCAGGACAGAACCCTGTGGGATGCCACTTGTGACCGGTTTCGAGTCTGACATGGCTCCAGCAACTCTCACTCTGTGGGTTCTGTCTTTGAGCCAGTTTGCGACCCATCTTGTGACATAGGGGTTTATATTTAAGCTGGATAGCTTATCTATGATGCCGTAGTGGGGTATTGTGTCAGATGCCTTTGCAAGGTCCAGATAGGCTGTGTGGACTACCTTCCCTTCATCTATGGCTTTGGTGACTGTTTCAAAGAAGTCAACCAGGTTCAAAAGGCAGGATCTGCCCTTGACAAAGCCGAACTGGGTAGGATCTAGTGTCTGTAGGTCCCCAATGTCTTTGTTTATGAGCTCCATGATGATCCTCTCCATAGCCTTGCAGACTAAGCTAGTCAGGCTTATGGGGCAATAGTTTCCAGGGTCCGTAGAGGCTCCACCGTTGTGGAGTGGGACCACTGTTGCTGTACGCCATTCTGTGGGCACATATCCTCTAGTGAGGCTGAGATTGTATAGCTGTTTTATTTGAGGGGATTAGTTCCTCTTGTAGTTCATGTAGGACGCAACCTGGGACGCCATCTGGTCCCATGGAAGCAGTGTTTTTTGCTTTGGAGAGGGCAGCCTTCACCTGAGCATCTGAGATGTTTGGGAGGCAGCCCTCTGCCGGGATAGATACTTGCTCTTTTGGGGGGGAGAGGTTTGCACTGAACCTGTCTGCCAGGATATTGGTGATGTCTGTGGGTTCAGTGTATTTTTTGTCATTTAGAATCAACTCAGAACAAGTCTGGGAGTTGCATCCCAGGTTTCTAACATAACTGAAAAAAGCCTTATGATTGTCTTTGGTGTCCTGTGCAATTTTTCTCTCGAAGCTGGCCTTGGAGGATTTTATGAGGGATCGTAATTTTTTGCTAGTACTGATCAGAGATGCCTTTCCTATTAGGGATTTTGCTCTATCATGTAGTAGCTTCCTCCTTCTGTTGTACAGTTTATTTATGGCAGGGGTCCACCAGACTGGACGCCTGCCTTTGGATGATTGGGTCTTGGTTTTGTCTGGGATAGCATGATCCATGCATTCCTGGAGATGTCCGTAGAATGCATTTATATAGGATTCTGCAGTTTGAGCTGTAGTTTCCACTGACCCTGGGGCCTTGAAGGATTCCACTTTGGTTTTGAGAAGTGAGAAGTTTGCTTTTGAGAAGTTTTTCACTGTGATTTTCAGGGCTGGGGGTGGGGTCGGGATGTGGACATCCACTGAAATTAATTTATGGTCTGATCTTACCAATGAGGGATATACTTCTGGTGTGGAGCATAGAGTCCCCATGTTGGTAATGATCAGGTCTAGTATGTTGTCCCCTCTTGTGGGAGTGGTGACTAGTTGTTCCATAGCATTTGAGTTTATAATTTCCAGGAATCTTTGGGCTAAGGTGCTGGGGCTTGAGTAGTGCTTCCAGTCAATGTTTGGGTAGTTGAAGTCGCCCAATATAATGATGTTCGAAGAGATCTTAATGTTCTCCAATGTTTTCAGGAAAGCCGAATGGGATTCCTCACTTTGAGAGGGTGGTCTGTAGGATGCTATAAACTGAAAAGCAGTCTTGCCCACTGTTAGTTGCACATGGATGGTCTCCGATACTTCGTGCAATGCCACTAACCTGGAGGTGTGGATATCCTTGATAAATATGGAAACTCCCCCTCCTTTTGTGGTTCGGTCTGGGTTTTGGGGCCGAAAAGCATGATATGAGGTATAGCCTGGTAGTGCTGGGGTGCTCTCTGGAGCCTTGAACCAGGTTTCTGTTACTGCACAGATATCAATGTTCTCCATACTGAAGAGAGCTTCAAGTGCGTGCATCTTGAGGTTAAGACTTCTGGCGTTTAGCAGCATTACCCTTAGTTTCTTGTTCCTTGTACTGTCTATGGGGGTGGGTTTGACTTTTGAGCCTTGCCTAAAAAAGGCACTATGGGGGTGGCAAGAGCCTTTGCCAATATCCGAAAGCCCAGTGGTGACAGGTGCAAGCCGTCCCTAGCGAAGCAACGTGGCTTGTCGAGCATGTAATCCCAGGCTGACAGAGACTGGATCCCCTTTGAATGACACCAAAATTTTAGCCAATTGTTAAAATCGATAATTTTGTCTTTGTACTGTGGCATCATTCTAGGTGAGGGTAAGATGCTGCTCAAGGTCAGGGTCATACCAGCCTGGGCTACATGATCAGAGAGCTCCTCTATGTCTCTTTTCATGCAGTCCAGGGAGGTACGTCTCAGGTCATTCACACCAGCATGTACAATGACTGAGTCATATTTGTATTTGCTTTGGAGTGACCTGAGTGCTTGTGTTATGTGTTCGATCCTAGCACTCGACAGTCAGCTCACTGTGACCTTCTCTTTATTCAGCCTGGTGAGCGGGACGTCAGTGTGTCTGACAATAGAGTCACCTATAACAAGAGTATCAGGTGTGTTATTCAGCCTTAAGGGCTGTGGCTGCTTGGCACACTGACTTTGTGGGTTATGTGTTGTGTGTGTTTTGTTTTGAGGTAACGTTTGCTTGGATGTCTGCTTTGGAGGTCTCTGTTGCTTAGGTAGATTTTTATTTAGAGCCTCCGAGTATGTTTTTGTGTATTTATGTGTTTGGTACGCTGATGTGGTGGGACTATGTGATACTGGAATTGTGTTGTGTGAGGTTACCTTCTCCTCCTGACTGGTTACACCAGTTTTGAGATGAGAGAGCTCAGCCTCCAGTTTGGCAAAATAGTTGCATCTCTCACATATATTTGAACCTGTTTGGAGGAGGAGAGGGTTGTCCGTGTACATGAGACAGTTGTAACATTGCCTCAAAATTCCCTGATTCACCAGCTGGACTGGAGAGGAAACCATTGACTGACCTTTGGACATGCTAGAGTAATAGGGAAACTGAATTTAAGACGGACCAATAGAGGACAGGGTAATCGTAGAGAGTATAAGAGTAAGTAGTGCTTATGGTTTAATAGTGCTAACTTCTAGGATTACTTAATTGGACCAGTGAAGGGCCTTAGAATGAGAATATGGTGTTTAAATTGAGAGATAGAGCAGTTCTAAGGGAAAAAGTGAAGAGCAGACTTTGTGGAGCCAGGAATAGTTTAAACCCAATTAGGCGGCGCTGCCCGCTGATGCGCTATGCTCAAAAATGCGCAAAACCGTGCAAAAGAGGGTTTTAAGAGAGGAAGATGAAGGAGTTTTGGAATTGACCCAGAATGGCCAATAAAACTACAGTTTCAAGTCAGTAACCACTCCCACAGGGGCAGGCAGGCTGCTCAATGTTTTTCACTGCCACTGATCAACAGAGAGACTTTCCTTTAGCCCAAGCAAAAAATGGCCTCACAGAAACTTACAAACAGTTCAAGAACAGCAAGCCTGTAACTGAACTTTTTTTAAATCTCAGAAAAGTGGGAAAAAGCAAGATTTTTTTTGTTTTTTCAGAGATAGCAGAGGTTAACAAGTATCAACAAGTTATAACAGTGCAGTAAATGACCCCACACAAGAGTGCTAGGCCAAAGACAGATAAAATGCAAGTTTTGAGAAAAAATGATTTTAAAAATAAGTGCAAACAGGAAATTCAGTAAACAGCTCTTTACTGATAACAGTTTCTTTACTGATAACTGGAATGACATCAGGAAACCCATGGCCTGTTTCTGATAGCATGTAGCACCTGGGCATAAGATAGTTACTTCAAGAGCTCAGACTGGCTGGCACTTAGGGACAGGGCCTTATAAACAGCATAGGATCATAGGATTATAGGAGGTTACTAGGCTAATGGCCCTGAGGCCCTCACAAGCACAGCCAAGAGTTTATCCCCCAAAAAAGAAACCTCAGTCAGCACCTCTCGCCCCCATCAGTGAGGGACACATTTGGAACCCCTAGGACAAATTTGCAGTTTCCCATCCACTCATCAAGGTTATGCTTGAAGATGGTCAGTGAGGTACTCTGTTTGATGTGTATGGGAAGTCTGTTCCAGAGACAGGGCAACCTCTGGGAGACAAACTTGTCTTTCCAGAAGGTTTTGTTGATGTTGTATATTGGATTTAGGCCTCTTGAGCAGGTAATGCGCTAGGAGTTAGACTTATGCATATAAGCATCTCTAGTAGGGCAGTGTCCGAAATTGCCTTGTAGGTGAGACACAGATCACTTCTGCCCAATCTGTACGATAAAGAGTGACAGTGATTTCAACCTGTCAGCATATGACAAGCATTGGAGGCCATGGATTCTCTTTGTGAGGTATTTCTGTGGCCTTTCCAGTTGGTGCAGGTGTTTGGAGAGGTACATACCAAACAGGGTGTTGTACTCAATTATTGGCCTAATAAGGAAGGAGTACAGAGAGGTAATAACCTCCTTTTTTCTGGATGCAATCCCTTTACTTATGAGATGAACCAAGTAAAAGACTTTTCTGACCACTACCACCAAATGTGAGATTGTTGTCAACCTGAATACCCAGATCTGTCACCACAGGGTGTGTGCTTAGGGGGTTGCCATTGACGTGGTAATCATTAGGCACCATGTTTTTGCCAAATGGTATGATAATACATTTTTTTTTGCATTTAACTTAAGGCTATGACTTTGACACCAGTCATTTGTTGCTGTGAGATCCTCTTGCAGTATGTTAACATCATCTGGGGAATCAATAACAGCACCCAGCTTACAGTCATCCACAAACTTGGTCAGCCACAGGCTTCTTGTCTATGCCTGGACCTTTGAGAAGTAGATGCCAAACAGTAGGGGTCCCAGGACAGATCCCTGTGAAACACCACTAGTGACAGGTCTGCTGTTGGAGGTGGAGGCCCCTATTTTGACCTTGCGGGTCCTATCTGTGAGCCAGTTGGTCACCCACCTGATGAGATAGGGACTTATGCCAAGTTCTGTTAGCTTTTTGATGATGCCCAAGTGGGGGATTGTGTGAAAGGCCTTGGCCAAGTCAATGGAAGCTGTGTGTACTGACTTTCCCTCATCCAAGGACTTGTTGACAGTCTCAAAGAAGTCAACCAGCTTCAACAGGCAAGATCTGCACTTGACGAATCCGAACTGGGTGGGGTCAAGTGCTTGGAGATTGCCTATGTCCTTGTTTATGAGATCCATAATAATATGTTCCATGGATTTACAGATCAGACTTGTCAAGCTAATGGGGCGATAGTTTCCAGGGTCAGTAGTGACACCACCTTTGTGCAAGGGGATGACAATGGCAGTTCTCCACTCTGCTGAAATGAAGCCTGTAATTAGGCTGTGGTTGAATAGGGTGCTCAATGGCGAAGCTAGTTCTTGCTGGAAATGGTGCAGAATACAGCCTGGGATACTATCATGTCCCATGGAAGCTGTGTTCTTTGCCTTGGATAGTGCCTTTAACACTTAATCTATGGAGATGTGAGGTGCAGAACAAGTATCGGGGATGTCGAATGGGCCTTTGGGAGGGGACAGGTGGGTGAAGTTTGCACTGAACCTATCTGCTAACAGGTAGGCTAAGTCAACAGGATCAGTGTAAGTGATACCGTTAAGTACTAATTCAGAACAAACCTGGGCATTGCTATGAAGGTTTCTGATGTAATTGAAGAAGGCTTTGTGGTTTCCCTTTGTTTTGGAGGTTAATTTCAATTCATAATTGGCTTTGGAGGTTTTCACTAGTGATCTAATTTGCTTGTTGAGACTAAGGAGTGAGTTTTTCCAATTTGGAATTTGTTCCTTTTTACCTTAGGACAACAGTTTCTTCCTTTTGTTGTAAAGCCTGTTGATAGAGGATGTCCACCATCCAGGTTTGTGATTCCTTGAGGAGCAGGTTTTAGATCTGTTAGGTATGGCTGGGTCCATGCAGTTGTGGAGGTGCTTGTATACTGCATTGCTGTACTGTTCAGCATAGTTGTCTGCATTCTCTGAGGGGCATGGTGGTGTGAAGCTACTAATAACCTCCCTTAGGAGGTTGTAGTCAGCTTTTGAGAAGTATTTAGCCTGGTTATGGCTGGGGGAAGTTGGGTGGGATAGAAACTTCAAATGAGACAGACTGATGATCTGATCTCACCAGCAAAAAACATATTATGGGAGTAGTGCAGCGGTCACCCTTGTTGGTGAGAACCAGGTCCAGAATGTTATCTCCCCTTGTGGGGGACGAGGCAAGCTGGTCTAGTGCATTAGAAGTGATGAAGTCAAGGAATCATTGGGTGAGCACATTAGTGCAGTATTAGTTCACACAGTCTATGGCGGAGCAGTTGAAATCACCATGGATCAGGGTGTTCGGGGGTACCTTGACTGAGTCAAGTAGGTCCAGGTAGGAGAAGTGAGTGTCCTGAGTCATGGAAGGGGGTCTATAGCTGGCTATAACTTGGATAGGTGTCTTACCAACTGTCAGTTGCACCTGGAGTAGTTCCAGTGCTTCATTCTGTCAAACCAGTCTGGAGGTATGCCTATCCTTATTGAAGATAGACAGTCCACCACCCTTAGTCTTCCCCACCTCATTTTGGAGTCAGATTGTGTGGAATGAGGTATAGCCTGGTAAGGCAGGGGTGCTCTCTGCAGCCCTATACCAATTGTCAGTGACCACACAGACATTGGCATCTTCCAGTGCAAGGGGAGCCTCCAGTGAGTGCATTTTCAGGTTAAGGTTCCTAGAGTTAAGCAGCAAGACCTTCAATTTGTTTTTTGACAGATCTTTTATGTTGGAAGGTTTGTCTTTGGGACATTGCCTAAAAAAAGGCACAATGGGGAAGGCAAGTGCCTTGTCCAGGATCTGGAGTCCCACTGGTGACAGGTGGAGACCATCTCTGGCAAAACATTGAGGCCTGTCAACCATGTCATCCCAGGCAGAGAGATACTGTATTCTCTTGGAATGACATCAGAAACTAAGCCAATTGTTGAAGTTAATTTTTTGTTGGTATTGTGGTATCATTCCTGGTGAAGGTAGGATGCTGCTTAGGGCTAGTGTCATACCCGCCTGGACACATACTCTGAGAGCTCAATCATGTCTCTCTTCATATAGTTCAGGGAAGTATGTCTCAAGTCATTCATGCCAACATGGACAATGACAGAGTCATACTTGTACCTGTTGTGGAGAGACTTAAGTGCATGGGTGATGTTGCGGATTCTAGCACCTGGCAGACAATAGACAACTGACCGTGACCTTCCCCTTGTTGAGCCTGGTGAGAGGGACATCAGTGAGTCCCACAACTGAGTCACCAATGACTAGTATGTTTGGTTTATTGTTATGCCTTATGGGCTGTGTTTGTGAGACACTGGTGTGTTGTCTGTTGTGTGTGATGTGTTTAGAGTTGTGTGTGGAATGTTTGTGTGTGTGTGTGTGTGTGTTTTGGAGGTCTCTGCTGTTTAGGTAAGTTTTTATTGAGGACCTCTGCATAGGTGTGTGTGTGTGTTGTGCTTGGCTATGTGATGCGAGTGGTGTGGTATTTGGGCTGGCAATCTCCCCTTTGTCAGGAGTGCTGACTGTGGTGTGAGAGAGCATGGATTCTAGGTTACTGATGTAAATGCATTTCTCACAAGTAGAAGAATTATATGCTAGGAGAAGAGGATTGTCAGTGAATATGAGGCAGTTGCTACACTGCTTCAGTATACCCATGTTGACCAGGCTGGCAAGGGAAACTGATGGGAATTGTCCATAGTGCTGAATACTTGAGTGGACTTATGGAGAGAAGGTTTAGATAAGGGTTTGTCCACAAGAGTGTAGACCACAAAAACCTTCTTAAATGTAAAGTACCTGGCCTGAAGCCCAAGAGCTAAAACCAAAACTAAGATGCTTAGAATAACAGATATATTTAATCAGGATACTAACAAGCAGTAATAAATGCAGCAGAACAAAACATTTGCACACTTAAGAGTACACAGCAAAGCAAAACAAGGTAATAAAGTAGGAAGACCACAATTACAATAAAAGCAACTGAGTAAAGTGTAAATTGTTTTTTTTTTTTTTTTTTTTTTTTTAGTGGAGAGGGAGGAAACAGAAGATAATTCAAGATTAAGAAACTAAGGGGGGGGGGGGGGCGGTTGACCTTCCCAAATGCTATCTCTATACACAGTAGACTTAGCTGATGAGATTGGACTGGGAGGAGTGTCCAGAATAAATAAACAAGGGGGGTAGTCCTTCCCAAATGATCTCACTGTACTCAGCTGAGTGAGCAAATGAAATAATTTAGAACAAAAAAAAAACTAACGGGTGTAGGCAGGAGGGGAAAGCCACCCTGCACCCCCCACATCCCCGCTACTTAAATATACCAACTCCAAGATCATGCTTCAGTGCAGGAAAGGGAAATCTTCCCTTTTTGCACCATACTACATTAAAGTGCAATCTCAGAGTTGGTATATTTAAGTAGTGGGGGTTGTGGGGGTGCAGCTCCCCATGTGCGGGGTGCAGGGGTGCTTGCCCCCTGTTTAAACCTGTTAGGGTAAGCATTTGAAGTTTTAATTTTTTTTTTATTTTCGAAGTTACGGAACTGCAATAATATGGTGTCGACCATATTGTATTCGATGTTCCGTAACTTCGATATTATAATATAGACCCATCCAGAAGTTATAGAATCCACCATGGCCCGCTAATTAGCTCTGCAACTGAGCACAATTTCAAAGAAATGTAACTCTTTATAGCAGTAATATAAAAGCAAAGAAATGTAACTCTTTATAGCAGTAATATAAAAGACAAGCTAGACCCTTAGGCAAACAGATAACCAAAAAGAGGTGTTGAACAGTAGTTTAGTGTGTAATATGCAGACAGGGGCCAGCCAAATTCAGTGAAGCAAATAAAAAATGCAGTACAGTTTGTTAACTATCACTGAAACAGAACAAGTGCAAAAAAGTATACTTATATCAGCTTGGTATATCCAGAGGTTATAGAATCCACCACAGCCCGCTAATCAGCTCTGCAACTGAGCATGATTTCAAAGAAATGCAACTCTTTATAGCAGTAATATAAAAGCAAAGAAATACAACTCTTTATGGCAGTAATATAAAAGCAATGTAACTCTTTATAGCAGTAATATAAAAAACATCTGCAAAATAATCTGTAAATTCTGCTGTCACATTCCTCACTTTAAAGGCAATGTTGCTGCTGAAGCTGTACATTAATTAGGTAGTAGTATCCACACTCTACAGAAATATATCTTATTAGTCATTTGCATGGCTTCTCCCTTACACCTGCCCATTTAGTATTATAACCCAGCAGAAGACTAGTTGCATATTCTTCAAGTACTTAAGGGTACTGATGGGAGAGAGCTTAAAACTCATACTCATTTTCATCTAGAACATCTTTAGGATGTGTCTCATCCTTGCATTTCCGCGTGGAATGCAGCAAGGACCTCTGCAATGTCTTAGCAATGCTGTGATGCCTTCTGTGGCTGGGCGTTGGCACACCAGCACATGATGGCTCCTTACTGCAAGACAGCAGCAGTTCAGATGCAGATGGCATATTTTAGTTCACTTCTGTTTGATGCACAACCATTCCTTATAGAATTGTTTTCATTCTTGCTTGATGAGCTGGGGAAGAGATTTTCTACATTTATTATTAATAGCCAGAAGGGTAAACTGGTAAAAATCAAAGTGATGTTTTTGTGAAACAAAGTGCGAGCAGGAGTTTATTCTAGAATCCAGTGAGTAATTCTGAAAAAGTCAGTTAGAAATCCAGTGAGTAATTCTGAAAGAGTCAGTTAGAAATCAAGTGAGTAATTCTGAAAGAGTCAGTTAGAAATCCAGTGAGTAATTTTGAAAGAGTCAGAAATCCAGTGAGTAATTCTGAAAGAGACAGTTAGAAATCCAGTAATTCTGAAAGAGACAGTTAGAAATCCAGCTAGACTTTGTCCCACGGTTAGTTAAAAAAAAAAAGTGTAGTATCTTGTAAAGAGGCTAATTATTGTTGAGGGTTCTGTGATGTCTGAAAATTCCTACAGGATTACTGCTTGTTTCAGCTGTGCTGCACAGAAAGTACAGGGTGTTTACCAAAGGCTGTGGAAGCCATCATAATCAGACACCTACGTAGTGACACTGCATTATGGATTACTTACTTCATATGATGTTTCATGAGAAAGACAAAACACAAATGTTAGCTCATACATTTTAAGATCATAAATGCTACCCATTGTAACTGGAACACCATTCAAGAAGCCACTGAGCAGTGCCAGTCTTCCATTATTCCTTCACTCTGTAGGTAACAACCATTTTTTCTAGCTATACTTACTCACAAACATGGCCATCTGTACACTTTTATCAGAGTCCTGTAAATGGACTAATAATTTAAAACTTTATGATCTGAGCTGACTGAGTGATACAGCTCCAATGTCTGTTTCTTACAGCATTAGCATCTGCACAACCATCACCTCTAGATACCGACTAACTTCTGCTCTCTTCCTTCTAACACCTAATCCTTTCACATTCCATGTTATTGTTTAACTGTTCGCATAACTACAAGTGTACCCTAAAACAAAGCAATGATGTACTGTGACACATCACCCCAAGTAGATTGTAAAGAGGTGATCTAATATATGCATTTCCTTTGTCTACTGCTTTGAACATCTGATATATGCACACATATGTCCAGAAATGTAAGTAACATTTAAATAAATAACACTGTGTGCCAGTGTTTATTTATTGCCCCCCCCCGCTATCTGTCATTCATCACCCCATCCCTGACAAATCAACACATTCAATCCCCATCACCAGGGAAAGTGTTGACTGACAGAAGCCATCGTTCAAACAGCTATCTGGGATGGTTTGAGCATTTTCACTTATGCCCTAATATTTACCTGTGGACGTTCACCTCACTGAGTGGAAGGGGGGTAAACAATAACCTGACCACACTTGCTGTTTCTCTTACTTCTGCAAAAGAAGTTGCCAGCAAGCAGTTCCATCTTCTTACTTCAAGCATGGAAAAATGGTTTCCCAAGTCTCTTTCAGGGAGATAATACTTCCCTATGTACTCCCTAAGTGCGCTGTAATCCTCCTGTCCTCCAGGGAGAAGTGAGCAGACCATGTACCTTCACTCCTTTCCTCGCTATGTGGCAAATCCAGTGTCAGGGCCACTTTTACAGCCCCAGATGCCTTTGTTATAGTAAGGGCTCCACTTCTCTGCGCCATGAAGCCAGGCTGTGAGATAACATTTATATATGTAAGAGGCTTTTGCCACCACCCATGTTACACAAAGTCACGGTCAAAACATGCTGAAGGAGGTAGAAATCTTCACATGTTGGACTTGTACTGTGAAAGAGGCCCATATCCAAGTATTTCTGCATAATAACAGAGCACCAACAGGTATGTGAGTTTGTGGCCTGTGGGTCCAAACTAATACTGCACTGGTGGCACAGAGGGATAGCCCAGGTGACCTAAGTTCAATTCCCCCCTTCGGTGCTTGATAGTGCAGGTAAGGAGGATGAGCAGCACACCAAAAGCAGGACAGAGTGTCACTTCTTCTCCAGAGAGAGAGAGGGACAGGTAGGCAAAGTTAAAACCAGATACACCGACCTCTGTGTATGATGTACTGAACAAAGTGCTGTGTAAGATGGCCGCACACCCTTTGTTTGCTTAACAATATGTGCCCAGTCTCAGGTTCAGAAGACATAGAGACCACTCAGATAAAGTAAAAAAACAGCCACTTCCAAGACCACAACAAAATAAAAAAACAGCCACTTCCAAGACCACAACAAAATAAAAAAACAGCCACTTCCAAGACCACAACAAAATAAAAAAACAGCCACTCAGATAAAGGTCAGACTAGCAAAGTTAACTTTAGGGTGTAATCATTCCAGGCTTAAGCCACTGTTCTAAAATGCTGTGAAAGTCTAACATATTGCTAATAGTACAGCCTGGATAAGCTGGCAAAATATATATTAACCGGTATAAATGTCTATGAATTATCATGAAAGTTGAAAATTTAAAAAAATCTGAAAACATCAGCTGTAGCAGTTTATACAACTGTAAAACTGAGTCTATGAACCAAACTATATTGCCCCTTATAAGTGTCTTTCAGTCCACCATATAAAACATCCTTCATATCATGACCAAAAGCAAGAGTGGCATCACTTTTTGTAAATATTCTAAGTGAAAAAAAAAATTAGCAGACAAGTATCTGCATGCAGTAATTTAGCAACATTCAGAAGAAAAATCTCAGATGTCATCACCTAAAGATTTTTGATAGCATGCCTTCCAATTTCATCAGCGCAGTTGCAACATCAGGAAAAGAAACTCTTGAGTGCTTATTAAACATCTATAGTGATAAAGGTTAACACATTCTGAACCTAACAGAAGCTGTAATTAGCTTTGAACAGATTTGCTTGTATGTAGCCCTTTTTCTTTGGATTTCCTCAATATTGTATTATGGGCCTCGTGGGCCTGGAACTGTAATTTATGAGGCCTGTTTATCTCATATAACACTGACACAGGATTTCAGACTAAACTGGTAGTGGAAACAGCAGGACCTGCTGGGCCTACAGATGCTGCTCCATTAATCACCTCGTTAATCTGGCCCTGGATTTCCTCTGAGGATTTTGATAAAACCTGATTACACCTTTCTTACCATTTCTGTTGTGTACTCCTCAGGGGTCTACAGACAGTTTGCCCTGAAAATTAAGCAACTTGCATGTAACTGGTTTTAGTGGTTGTCTGTTAGTCTTGGCCTCAACAAGTCTATGAGCTTCTTTAAGTTATGTACCTAAAGTTTACTTCCCAATGGATTAGTCCCTTTTTTTGTTTGTTTGTTTTAGAATGTTTTGAATATAATACTAGGATCTCTGTCTTCATCTTCTTCAAGGACACTAAAAAGTAATATATATATTACTTTTGAAGCATTCCTTCAAAACCAGTATCTTGATCAAGATTTTTTTATGGGAGTCTTTAATCAGTGCCATCTTCCTCTGGAATGCATGCATCCCACTCATTTGTCAGTTAAAATTCAGTGTCTTAAGTTCCCCAAGCTGTTCTTCTAAAAGTCAGTCTTCGTGTTGAACAGGCACTACGGTGCTCTTATGAAAGTTTTATTTACAAGTTTCTCTGTCCTTTGTACAGCAACTACAAAGGCATTTACTAATGATTTCTTAGCTCGGTTTAGGACTGCTGTTTCTTATGGGATATTCAGACAATGCATCTCTTAGGATACAATAATGTAGACACCTGTTTAAAATATATCAGGATATCATAATGTACAACTTACTAAACTCAGAAACACTGACACCAGTCAAGATGCCACAGTTTCTTTTCTAAAAATAGTCTTCATTCTAAGCACCTAAATGCATTGCTTTTTTGGATGTACTTCCTGTTAACACCAGTGGCGGCTGGTGACTTCAAATCACAGGGGGGCTGCAGGAGATGCTGAATGGGCGGGGTCAAAGGGAAGGGGTGTGGTCAACCATAAAGGGGAGGAGCTATGCACAAAACCACAAAAAAACTAACTTTAATTAAATACACTGCCCTGGGTGGCAAACCATCATTATGAAAGTCCAATCAAGACAAAAATAAGTGTAGAAGAATAAAAATATTTCAATGCATTGGCTGCATGACAGCTTACTTAATATCTAGATGGAAACAAAAGGTTGTGAGGCATGAAAAAATAAATTACTTTTTAAATACATTACTGGAATGCCAGTCAAAATCAAGTATAAGAAAAACCAGAAGCACTCAACTCAAACCACTTCTCCTTGCACTGCAGTTCTAATTATAATATATTCAGCTTTATTAAAGTACCAAGCAACATGCTGAAAGTAGAAATCTATGTGATGCCCCACTTGTAAAAATGTTTCTTATCCAAAAAGACCTGCTGCCTGACAACTTGTTTCATGGGGAAAACATGATAAAAGTAAAAATGAAAAGCAAACAAGAAACAAGCTCAAGATACATTGCTTAAAGGATTACTGTACAGGTTATGGACCACACATGATTGGCATTCTGTTTAGTTTACGGGTAAAGCCTGTAGAGATGACTGGAAGTCTCCAACAAGTGTAATGAGCTTTTTAAAATAATGGAATCCTGTCCTTTAATACCCAAGGCTTATACATTATCTAGTCAAGTATTCTCTGCATGGCAACAACAGAAAGGCTTTCAATGTTGGCAATTCTTTAACAGTATGCTTATTAAAGCTTACTTGCATCTTACAATGTCAGACAAGCTTACCTTATGGTCATTAAAGCATTGCTACTTAAACACAGAGCAACAGGCACTTTGAGTAATAAGCATAAATCAACAGTACAAAAATATGACAGAAACCAGACCATTCTGCAAAATCAAGGACAGATGAAAAGCCACTGTAGTACTTATGCAGTGTGTCCTCCCCATCCAAGGTAGATACAACTACTCCTTGCCTTGCTTGGACACATCCAGAGTCACTACATGGGGAGTGGGGTGCAACAAGCATGTCACAATTTGAAATCTCTCTGGCTGACTGTGATGGCCCTGACACATTTGTCATACCTCTCAACTTCAAGAGCAAGAAATCTGGACAAAGCCATACACAGAAGTGGGACAAAGGCACAACAATAAGGACAATTTTTAAATATTGCTCTAATAAACTTAGAAAGATAATAGAATAGGTCTTGCATTAGTATGAATTTTCTGAAGGGTATAAAATCTGAAACTCAAATGTCTGTCATTTTCTAACTTCAGTCTTTAGTGATTTGTCACTAATTTGCCAAAAACACAATTTTATGAAAAATGGACCAAAATGTGATGCAAAAATATAAAATAGACACACAATACAGCTTCTACCTGTCAAAGAAGGGACACTTTAATATTAGTACTGCTACCTTGAGCAGCTGACAAAATAAAAGAATCTACATGCATTTCAAGTAATCTATAACTTTGATTATTACAGTTATTTCTTAATTGTAAACCCTCCATGTTTTCTTCCAAAATTGCTATTTTTGGAGGGATTATTAGGGGAAGAGCAACATTTTGAGCCAAAATTGGGGACAGTTGAGAGGTTGGCTATGCCTAATTCTATAAAGCAATTTATTTGCATGTACCTCTCAACCTGTTAATGCAGTAAATCTGAACAAGGCCAAATATATTGGGGCACATATAAACAGTACTAAAAATTGCTCTTGTATAAATTGAGACAGTTGATAGAACAGCTCTTACTTTAACATGCATTTTTATGAAGGTTATGAAGTCTGAAACTTATTATTTAGTGACTTCTGGCAAATCATTTAGGAATTAAAACTACAAATTTTATGAACAACAAACCAAAAATAAGAAGCAAAAATCTATTCATTCTTTGAAAATCTGGACAGTTGGGAGGTATAGTTCAGCTGGGCCTGTCTGAGTTTGCTGCCCTCCCCCCCCCTGACAAAATAATGGTTGAACTGGAGCCTCTGCAGCCATTCCAATTAACCATTACTTGGCTATTTCACTCCATTTACCATAAACACTAATGTGCATACTGCTTTACTTCAATGATTGGACTTCATTTGAAAGTTTTATTTTGTATTTTACAGCACAAACATTAAGTCATCTGTTAAACAAAGCAATGCAGTCTCACAATGAAAACTTAGCATTAAAACTTCTCTGCCCTTGAAACTCACATTCATTGAAACAGCATTGAAACCCACATTCAAAGAAAATACATTTTGCCAGTGGCAGATAAAGATTAATTTTGGGCTGTTTTCGAATCATAGGCCCCTTGCATATGAAACATACATGTGCTCTTTGATACACCTTCCTCATTGTACTAAAAATTATATTCCTTGTACAATACAGTACACTTGTTAGAGCGCACGCAGCTGACTTTTGTATGCCTCTGTCCTATATTGTTCACACCCTCATTTTGGAAAATCCTGCTTTAAATGACTCTGACGGATGCAGAAAAAAAATAGGATTTGGACTGGGTAGAATATCACAGTGTACCCCTAAAACCATATGGGGACCCAGTATTATCTAAATGTACAACTTTACCAGCATGCACTTTTAGTTCAACCAAAGCTTCTCACCTCCCAGTCCATAAACCTCTCGAGTCTATCAATGGAAGACTCAAAACACTTTTGCACATTACTTTTCTAAAAAGAACAAATCTTCTTGTTCTAAAATGTCTTGTGAAACTGCACAAACAATCGGCATTTCCAGTTACCAGAAATGTCCAATATTTCAAAGTTACTTCAACCTGAAAGACCCCTAACCGGGATAAGCCGAAAGACACAACAACTTCAACCTGAATGTTCTACCACTAGTAGCAGATTAAACAGGAACAGGAACAGTGAAAACATAAGACCCAAGTGCAAACCTCTCAATTGCTCTTGATTATGCAGTGTCCTAGATTTTACCTCATATTTCAGACTATTCCTAGTAAAGTTTGTGGTTTTCTGGCAAATCAGTGAGAATTGTAGTCACTAAATAATGAGAGACATTTGAGTTTCAGACCTTGGGTCCTTTTGAAAATGCATTCTAGCAGCTTTCCAAGTATAAAAGAACAAACATTTAAAACCTGTTTGATTTTGGGCCTTAGTCCCACATTATTTATTTATTTATTTATTTATTTTGGTTTTGTCCCTATTGCTTGAGATAAGAGGTTGAAAAGTATCCCCATGTGTGTGGTGGGAAACAGCAGCAGTACTTGTAACCTACATGTTTAATGAGTTCTGATTGCCAAATGAAGCTGTAGAAAGTAAAAGGGAGAGTTTTTGCTTAAGGTTTTCCATAATACAGTACCAGTGTTTGTTACAGTTGTCATTTGAATATGTAGTATTCAGCATTTCTAATAATTCTGAATCACCAAGACCTTCACTTTGTACCTCAGAATTCTGAACAAACTGATTCACAATATCCACAAACATTTTTTTTTTCAATTTGGAAAACAGAAACAGCCATACTAGTCTCCATGGTCACAGCTGAAGGCCTGCAAAAAGAAGTAACTGCAGCAGTCAGCACTGTGTTCTCCATTATGAC